>NC_047585.1:48428663-48486163 GCF_011004845.1 Esox lucius | reverse complement strand
CCCTAACCCTAACCCTAACCCTAACCCTAACCCTAACCCTAACCCTAACCCTAACCCTAACCCTAACCCTAACCCTAACCCTAACCCTAACCCTAACCCTAACCCTAACCCTAACCCTAACCCTAACCCTAACCCTAACCCTAACCCTAACCCTAACCCTAACCCTAACCCTAACCCTAACCCTAACCCTAACCCTAACCCTAACCCTAACCCTAACCCTAACCCTAACCCTAACCCTAACCCTAACCCTAACCCTAACCCTAACCCTAACCCTAACCCTAACCCTAACCCTAACCCTAACCCTAACCCTAACCCTAACCCTAACCCTAACCCTAACCCTAACCCTAACCCTAACCCTAACCCTAACCCTAACCCTAACCCTAACCCTAACCCTAACCCTAACCCTAACCCTAACCCTAACCCTAACCCTAACCCTAACCCTAACCCTAACCCTAACCCTAACCCTAACCCTAACCCTAACCCTAACCCGAACCCTAACCCTAACCCTAACCCTAACCCTAACCCTAACCCTAACCCTAACCCTAACCCTAACCCTAACCCTAACCCTAACCCTAACCCTAACCCTAACCCTAACCCTAACCCTAACCCTAACCCTAACCCTAACCCTAACCCTAACCCTAACCCTAACCCTAACCCTAACCCTAACCCTAACCCTAACCCTAACCCTAACCCTAACCCTAACCCTAACCCTAACCCTAACCCTAACCCTAACCCTAACCCTAACCCTAACCCTAACCCTAACCCTAACCCTAACCCTAACCCTAACCCTAACCCTAACCCTAACCCTAACCCTAACCCTAACCCTAACCCTAACCCTAACCCTAACCCTAACCCTAACCCTAACCCTAACCCTAACCCTAACCCTAACCCTAACCCTAACCCTAACCCTAACCCTAACCCTAACCCTAACCCTAACCCTAACCCTAACCCTAACCCTAACCCTAACCCTAACCCTAACCCTAACCCTAACCCTAACCCTAACCCTAACCCTAACCCTAACCCTAACCCTAACCCTAACCCTAACCCTAACCCTAACCCTAACCCTAACCCTAACCCTAACCCTAACCCTAACCCTAACCCTAACCCTAACCCTAACCCTAACCCTAACCCTAACCCTAACCCTAACCCTAACCCTAACCCTAACCCTAACCCTAACCCTAACCCTAACCCTAACCCTAACCCTAACCCTAACCCTAACCCTAACCCTAACCCTAACCCTAACCCTAACCCTAACCCTAACCCTAACCCTAACCCTAACCCTAACCCTAACCCTAACCCTAACCCTAACCCTAACCCTAACCCTAACCCTAACCCTAACCCTAACCCTAACCCTAACCCTAACCCTAACCCTAACCCTAACCCTAACCCTAACCCTAACCCTAACCCTAACCCTAACCCTAACCCTAACCCTAACCCTAACCCTAACCCTAACCCTAACCCTAACCCTAACCCTAACCCTAACCCTAACCCTAACCCTAACCCTAACCCTAACCCTAACCCTAACCCTAACCCTAACCCTAACCCTAACCCTAACCCTAACCCTAACCCTAACCCTAACCCTAACCCTAACCCTAACCCTAACCCTAACCCTAACCCTAACCCTAACCCTAACCCTAACCCTAACCCTAACCCTAACCCTAACCCTAACCCTAACCCTAACCCTAACCCTAACCCTAACCCTAACCCTAACCCTAACCCTAACCCTAACCCTAACCCTAACCCTAACCCTAACCCTAACCCTAACCCTAACCCTAACCCTAACCCTAACCCTAACCCTAACCCTAACCCTAACCCTAACCCTAACCCTAACCCTAACCCTAACCCTAACCCTAACCCTAACCCTAACCCTAACCCTAACCCTAACCCTAACCCTAACCCTAACCCTAACCCTAACCCTAACCCTAACCCTAACCCTAACCCTAACCCTAACCCTAACCCTAACCCTAACCCTAACCCTAACCCTAACCCTAACCCTAACCCTAACCCTAACCCTAACCCTAACCCTAACCCTAACCCTAACCCTAACCCTAACCCTAACCCTAACCCTAACCCTAACCCTAACCCTAACCCTAACCCTAACCCTAACCCTAACCCTAACCCTAACCCTAACCCTAACCCTAACCCTAACCCTAACCCTAACCCTAACCCTAACCCTAACCCTAACCCTAACCCTAACCCTAACCCTAACCCTAACCCTAACCCATTTTTCGGCCCCCCCACCCGCCCCCTCCACCACATCCTCAGAGACACATTAGCTTGTGTTTCATTTGTTCATGGATTTTCTTCCACTCCCTCAAGCCTTTCATATACTTTCAATATATAGAGATTTTATCGCATAGGGACCAGAGGACTTGGGAAATTACAATATCCCACTGCAATTATTTCTAAAACTGCCCTAACACTCATTATTTTCACTCTCATTTGAATATCTGGCTTGTGATTGGCTGTCCTTCAACTTCCATTATCTTCGGGACTAAAGGTCTCATTTCCACGTGCCTGATGTCATGGCATTCACAATTTTCACTGCTAAAACTATTTTCTAAACTGTAGGTACGGTGAAGTCCCTGTGGCTCTATAGTGCCACCAAATGGACAAATGAAAACCACGGAAAGACTGCAGGAAAGGTCATACAATACTTCCAGAAACTGGTATTCCTTAGATATGCCAGGTTTCAATCCTCCAGGGTTCTATACAATTCTCCTATCAGAGCAATGACAGATGGACAAATGTTTAAAGAACTGAAAATTAGTAATATAACCAAGTATGTTCTGAAAATCCTATCTATGTACTGAAATCAGGTGAAATTACATTTATACCCAATAAAAGGTTAAAACAACATTGCAGTGCATGTCATCATTTTAACATTTGGGTTTTAATACTGAAGTGTTACACCTGTTGTGAAATTCCTTACATACATTTTGTATGATTATGGGTCTGTATTTTTAATACATGCTCAGCAATTTCCTGAAATATATTCATGATTTGCTGCACATACGGTTGGCTATTGTGAGTTTATCAACTATCCCATTGGATACATTTCTGGGAATTTTACATACTTTATGATATGATTTCATTTTTAAGCTATCCCTTTCAAAGATGGTCTTGGAGATAAGGGCTGGTTAAAATGTCCTTTTATTTCATTATTGGAATCCTAAACAATTATCTATTTTTAAGAAATAACTTTCCCTGCCCTAGCCATGATTAATTTGCATGGGTAATTGTCAAATTCCCTAGCCCTTATGTGAATACATAAGTCATACCAAACCTGAAACAGATATTCCGTGACAATGTGACAATGCCCGTGACAATGCCTGTATGTCATTTGGCATGCTGCATTGCAAAACTACGTTCAAGTATTTAAAATATGTTATTTAATGCAAGCATTATCTAATTCATAAACAAATATAACAGTATTTATTTAAAATTACAGTCAATTTTTTTCGGATGACAACTCATTGTATTTAGGTCCACCTGTTCTATTTCTCGCCATTTCTACCTGACAACCCTAATTGAAATGCATGCTGGGTAATCAACCAAAGTACAACCCATGAGGCAAATACTCAGGGCCAATTCTAAGCTGAATCCTGTGTGTGCCAAGCCTACTTGTTTGGTACTACACTTGTACAATCTGTTTTATTGCTGGCCAGGGCCTGTTGTCTCTCCAGTATTGGTGATCCCCTTAAACACATTTACTACTATACGACTGACTGAAAGGACAAGATCCCAGATACAGGCGGCCGAAATGAGCTTTCTCCGCAGGGTGGCCGGGCGATCCCTTAGAGATAGGGTGAGAAGCTCGGTCACCCGGGAGGAGCTCAGAGTAGAGCCGCTGCTCCTCCACATCGAGAGGGGTCAGCTGAGGTGGCTTGGGCATCTGTTTCGGATGCCTCCGGAACGCCTTCCTGGGAAGGTGTTCCGGTCCTGTCCCACAGGGAGGAGACCCCGGGGAAGACCTAGGACATGCTGGAGGGACTATGTCTCCTGGCTGGCCTGGGAATGCCTCGGTGTCCCCCCGGAAGAGCTGGAGGAAGTGTCTGGGGAGAGGGAAGTCTGGGCATCTCTGGTTAGACTGCTGCCCCCGCGACCCAGCCCCGGATGAAGTGGAAGTAGATGAATGAATGATGAACCACTGATAGATTGCCATTTGTGGGAGGTTGAGGTCCTGGGGTTGACCTCAGGGTATAGTTAATGCACTGATGGCGCTGCCTATGGTAGTGTCATTCCCTTTTCTACTTACCTAACCCTAACCCACCCAATCTGAGTTCCCTATTTTATCAAATTTACAGAATGGTAAATTAATTTCCAATCTGGATCCAAGGCCTACACAAGGTTGGACTCATAAACCCACATACCACCCGGGAACCCCTAGAAAGATCTTTGACTGGCATCTAGAGGTTGGGAAGCCTATTGTTTTCATTGGGGATTCAAATTTGAACAGGATTCCAGGTTTTGCAGATCCCCTGATACAAGTGGATAGCTTCTCTGGAGCACAATTCCATCATATCACGGGTGTCTTACAGAAATTAGAACCTCAGATATTGACACAGAAGGTAGTTTTGTCTTTGGGTTTGAATAACTGTCTGAATGGTGTTGAAGTCTAACACTTCCCCGAGTTGGTTTGATGGATAGGAGAATAACACACAGGAGTCAGGTCAATTACAGTATCGTATATTTCGTTTATTACAAAAGCTTTTGGAGACAGAGTGTCGAAGCACAATGTCTGAAGATCTACAGTCATACAGCATTAGTTATACTTCAAATACGCCCAAAAGATAGAGGCGTTAAGTTAGCAAAGCAAGTGTGTCATTGGTTCAATTCATGTTCTATACCTTATATGCATAAATGCAGCACAAGCATCCTCTTGCCCTTTGTGGTTTCTGTCTTGTGTGTCAGACTATGTGTGTGTGTCGTTAACCTGTTTCCTGTTTGTCAAAAGACAGACATGCTAAATCTTTCTCTCCCGGCAACAGCTTGAACAGGATTTCCTGTTCTCCTACTTGCACCTTCAGTTTTAGCTCATGTTACAAACACTTAATATTTTGCTTCATTGCTTACAACAGTTCAACAACTTATACAGTCAATAGATCTCCCGGGTCATGCTGCTCCAGTAGAGGGTTCAGCATCCCTGGTGGCGGTCCTGGAGCCTTCTCAATAGCTGTAGAAATCACTCTCATGGCGAGCCCTCTTATGCATGGGATACAACAACACCCACAAGTAACCATTATAGCACAAAATGTAGCAAGCGATAAAAGAACAGACATTATCAAACCTTTCCACTGGCCGAACATCGAGGTCATCCATTCCTCCAGCGGATTATCTATCCCAGAATGCTCGTGCATAGTTCGCGAGAGAGTCCTAAGGCCCTGCAGTGCCTTAGCAACCGACCCGTCTGGAGCTGTATTGTTAGGAATTAAAGTACAACACATGTCCCCAAACATCACACAAACCCCGCCCTTCTCTGCCAATAACATATCGAGGGCTATGCGATTTTGCACCGCCATCAACGAGGTGCGGCCCAGCGGTTCTGACAGGCCCTCAACCGCATCACGGGTCAAATTAGAGAGACATAAGACATTATAATGTACATAGTTAATGCGGTCTACATTCTTGTTTGGAGTGACGGGGAATAAAGCGGGCAGAATAGGAATATTTTCAAAGCCTGACGCAACCTGGTCTGCGAGTTTGAATTCTTTGGGAACCCCTCTAGGGACCCCTATCGCATCTATATAGGTTGGGGAGTCCACAGTGAGGTCGAATGTATCAATTGAGCGACAGCCTATTACATGTCTACGCCGGCGCCGGGTAAGAGCGTCGCTCCTTTTTGCCTGGAGTGATTTAACTCGGTCACCTATCAGCACTAAGGGTGCTGCTAACCGTACCATCGCACATACCCCCTGGGTGCATTTTGAGATTCTTACTAGGGTTAGGGTGCCCCCACAATAGTAATACAGGCCAGACCGGGCCCAGGGTCCGATAATAGATCTGCTCTGTATCGTAACATTACACCACTGCAAGGGGATTTCTCCAACGTTCACCACACGTTTCTGGCTGGTGAAGTGGAAACAGGTATATCCCCCTCCCCCTTTATGGGGAGTGAACGGCCCCGTCCTGGTGTCGTTAGCTATCGGAGGGAACACGCTTGCCAGGGTGGTGCAGTTCACAGGGGAAGCACTATGTGTAAGAGCTAACATGCACTGATATCCCCAAGGGTCCTCTGAATACAAAGGAGCCGGCTCAGTGTATAATTGAGGTCGGCCGGCGGCACATGCCACACAGTCCCCTAAATCTTGTTCTTTGGCATTTTGCAACATCCAATCAAGCCAGATATTACTCTTGTGATACCCTGTGGCTCTCTCGATCACCTCTAATGGTTTCAATTTGGTATAGTCAACCTCTAGCACTTCCCCAGATTGCACTTTACCTGCTGAGGTGTCCACAGTCCTCGTGGCTGGAAAGCTTGTGGTCGGCACCCTAATGTTAATCTTAATAAATGCTTTGGTGTCAGTTCCTGCATGCTCCACTCCAAGAACCAAATATATTTTGTCCGCTCCTCTGTAAGGAGAGCTGTCCCAACCTCCGATAGACAGGGTGAGTGGATTCTGGGAGGGGCTGAAATCTAGTTGGAACTTAAACGAGCTCAACATGCTAGAATTTGGTCCCCGCAGGAGTCCAGGCTGCCACTGTCCAGTTTTCGCTCGGACCTCGTCCCATCCCGGGCACCACCCGTCAACCGGCGGACATCCCAATCCGGCACATGCCGTATCTACTGATGGAGTGTGACACACATACAGGTTATAACCCCTCCACGAGCCATTATATCTCCCGCAAGCTATGACCGAGCATAAATCAAACGTGAAAGCAGTATGTGACCCTTTGATATAATCCAATTCAACACACATATCATTATTCCACCAATGCCCATATACCATTTCATTCTACTATCATCTCCCCAGACCTTTCTCTGTAACCCTGTCATCTTGGTACGAGTGGTAGGAGTCACTCTGTGTCCTATACCCCCTTTTGTTACAGTATTCTTCAGTTCCTTCCCCTAAGAGTCTATCCCCCTGGCGTCATCCTTTGTCTCCTTCTCTGGTTCGTAGTCCCGCAGTATCCTGGGGTATGCTCCTGGCACCGGTCCGGCTGGTTCTGGTCCTCCTTCCGTCCACACTGGGGCAAGCTCCTCCTTCCCGGTATGGATGAGGTCCGTCAGCGACCTCCCTGGCTCCTGCGCTGGTGTACAATGGCTCCAAAGGTACCACGTCTCTCCTTTGTCCCTCAGGTGGACCGCATGGCTCGTTCTCTCCACGACCTGATGAGGACCCGTCCACCTTGGCTCCGACCACTTTCGCTTGATGACCTTCAGCAGCACCCACTCCGCCTGGGGCAGGTTCTGTTCCAGCGGGTGCAGGTTCCTCCGTTCTCCGACTCTATTGGAGAATTCTGAAACGAGAGCTCGCAATTCATCAAAATACACTCTGTGATCTTTGGGCCACTTTTCCCCTTCCGGGTTTAGGATGATGGCGGATGGTTGTGCAGTGTGCTGGGGAAAGCCCCGCTCCCTTCTGCGAGATTACTCTGCCCAGAAAGGAGACCTGTGTTCTTACCAGCTGTAGTTTTTCTTTTGACACCTTGAACCCTTTCTCAGCCAGTCTGGTGAGGACAGTCATTGTAGCTTGGATGCAGGCGGCCACCGTCGGGGCCGCCAGCAGCAGGTCGTCTACATACTGGACCAAAGTTACCCCTGTAGGCAGACAGCATCCCTGCAGCGCTTCTCTCAGTACCTGGTTGAATATACCAGGGGAAAGCGTGAACCCCTGTGGTAGTCTCGTGTATCGCCATTGTCGACCCCTATGTGTGAAAGAAAAGATATCCCGAAGTTCCTCTGCTAGTGGGAGACAGAAAAAAGCATTAGCCAGGTCAATGCAGGTGAACCATTTTTGATCAGGGGTCAAATTAGTGAGTGCTACATACGGGTTAGGTACTTGTATGGTGGGTGTGAGTAAAATGTCGTTAATAGCTCTGAGATCATGGGCCATACGGTATTTCCCTGTCCCTTTCTTTTCTACCGGGAGGATAGGCGTGTTCCACGCGGAACATGACTCCTCTAACACCCCTGTGGGCCACAAACCATTCAATATCACATCTAACCCTTCCTCTGCCTCTGGGAACAGGGTAGAAGTCGGGTGTATCAGGTTCTCTCGAGCCTAGGGCTGCCATCTGTCTGTGTCTTTTTCTCCCTTCATTCACTCTCGCTTTTGCCTCGCCCAGCTGTAAGCGCAACAGTTTCTCTTTCAGTTCCTCTATCTGCTTCTCTTTTTCTGACTCCTCGTCCTTAGCTCTCTACAAATGATGTACTACATGCCTTTCCCACACATGTGACAATGCCTCTATTATTTTCTCAGGAAGTCCCTCTAACACTGCCCTTCTAAACCACTCCTGCTGCAGACCTCCTTTCCCCGGGTGGTGCCCTGTGTGTTTGGCCCATGTTTCTTTACATGCTTCTAAATACTGTCTAGGGTGTTGGTCTTTTTCCCAAGGTAACTTGGGTACCGGGGCGCCAGCAGGCAAGGGAAATTGTTCCCTCAGGGCCGTGGCTATGCGCCCGACCACCTGACCTGTATATCTACAATGGACAATTAACATCTACTTCAAAAAGGCAATTACAGCAACTTCTAAGAGTCTCCTCAACAGTGTTTCCCAATGCAGAGGTCTTAGTTCAAATTGTACAATATTGTGAAAGACTGACTAAGGTACAGAAGAATCTCTTGGAAAAATTAAATGCATTTATTCAAAAGAGTTGTAGGGTACTGATTGAGATAAACCCACTAAGGTTTTACACTGAGCAAAGGGATCCAATACATAGGACTTCACAGACTGCATCACATGTCCTTAGTTGTTGGCTTCGACAATTAAACGACTGAGAGGGGATAAGTGTACATTTATCACTCCCCAACATTCCAATGTAATGAATCTCTCACTTATATTCCAGCTTAATGAGGGTGAACAGGAGGTCTTGGAAAAGGGTCTTACCTTTATTCCTACACCAAAGAAGGTAAACCGAGGGGAACTTCTGTACATGTATCATAGGAGATTGAAACTTTGGGATCATTTTCGATTCGTCAAGGAAGGGGGACTACCGGTTCCATTTACGGAGTCTTCAAATTGGGAACCCACTTGGAAGTGTCACGTCCTGGCTGTGCCCCTAGCCATCTCTGCGCTGGGCTCGGGGCATAGCCAGGACAGGACAGGAGGTGGCCTTTAGCCACCTCTACTCCTTTTTTTTTACATTAAACATGGATTACCTTACCTACCTCTACTCTGCGCCTGTGTCCTCTTCATCCCACGACCGTGACAGGAAGACTATTTCAGAGCCTATTAGGAATTTAATTCAGACAGACAACCTTTCACTAAAGCAACTCAGAGTACCACCTATTGTTGAGGATAATCTTACAGCAATACAACGGAGGGCTATTACAACACTTAAGGAGAATTCTAGCATTAATATCAAGTCAGCGGATAAAGGTTCACAGATTGTGATAATGGACAGAACACAGTATTTGATAGAGGCAAATAGACAGCTACAAAATACAAAGCATTATGTACCATTACTACATTCTATACAAAAAGAAACCTAAGGAACAATTAGAGAGTTGGTGAGAGAATTACACCTAAAAAAATATATCAACTTTAAACAGTTAGGCTACCTTTATGGAGAGGAGGCTCCTAGGTCTAGACAATTCTATATCTTACCAAAAATTCATAAAGATCCGAATACATGGTCGATCCCTAGGGAGATTCCATGTGGGAGACCAATTGTGTCAGATTGTGGTTCAGGATCCTATAGAATAGCCGAATATATAGACTTTTTCCTTAATCCTCTGGCTAAAAAGAATTTGTGTTATGTGAAAGACTCTTATGCTTTTGTGAATAGATTGAAGGGAATGAGTGTTCCTGGTGATACTGTCATGTTTTCTATTGATGTGGACAATCTTTATACCAATATAGACACCAAATTGGGCCTTAGGGCAGTTAGAAATATCTTTAACAGATATCCTGATTCTAAGAGACCTGATGAGATCCTACTTAGGCTACTGGAATTGGGCTTAGTAAAGAATTACTTTGAATTTAACTCAAAGTTTTTCCTCAAGATACATGGGGAAGAAGTTTGCCCCCTCATATGCTGACATTTATATGGCGGAGTGGGAACAGACTGTTTTTCCGAAATGTTTAAAATTGCTTTTATTGTATGTGAGATACCTGGATCATATCTTTGGCTTATGGATACACTCAATGGGAGAATTTGAGACCTTTATACAGATTTTGAACACACATCATGCATCCATTACAGTCAAATATAATGTACAACCAGAGAGAGTGAAATTCCTGGACACAGATGTTTTTTTTGTGCAACAGGAAGATGGGACTAAAAGCATGGCTACAAAAGTATATTTTAAACCTACTGATAGACATATACTCTTGTATAAAACTAGTTATCATCCGGCTCACACATACAAAGGGTTAATCAAATCCCAATTGATAAGATTTCAGAGACTCTGTACACAGGGGGGACATGTTGAGGAGGCTACTAGAACCTTGTTTAAGGCCTTAAGGCCAAGGGGTTACTCCAGGAGATTCTTACGCACTACCAAAGCTGAAGTCCGGCTAATTTATCAAACATCAATAGAAAGGGAGGTAATAGAGTCCCCACGATCCCATTGGTGACTACCTATTCTCAAGTGTCTCAGGGTTTGAATACTTTTACAAAGCGGCATTTTTTTGAGGTAAAAACTGGGAATGTAAACCTCCAGCAATTCAGGGTAATATCAGCTTATCAAAGGAATAAGAATCTAAAGGATGTTTTGGTACATTCATCCTTTAAGCAGCCTTATCCCTTGGCCTGCTCTATAGCACAAAATTATGAGATATCTTAAAAGGACAGCGGTGTGACCTTTGACCCTACACGTACTTCTATCAGAGCAAAAACCAGATACTTACCTGATTCCTGTATAACACCAATTGGTCTACTCCATTGAACTAGAACAGGGAGCTACAACAAAAAATAATATTGATTTGACCTTTGACCCTGTACTCAACCTCAACGGGAGAAAGTCTATAGAGCTAGCCCAGGACATGCTAAAAGGTGTCTTATCTAGACACAATGTCCTTCTTAAGACACATAAAGGGCTTTATCCCATATACTGGGCAATTTAAATCTGTGTTGTGAGGGGGGAGTTGGGCCCTGGGCCTGACCACAGGATTTTGTTAATGCGTTGTGGCACTGCCACCACCTTTATACTCACCTAACCCTAACCCACGAGATGGTATCGTCGACGACCCTGCTACAGTGGGGACCGGTCCTATCCTCAGAGGAAAACAGCTGAGGACTACCGCCAAACAGAACGCCGCCCACCCAATCGAAACCGTGGGGTACGTAACAGACAACAGGGGCGACGGGGGTCGGCTAATAGAGACCCCCAGTCCAATAAGCCCACTAGTTCAGACCCTGAATTTACCTCGAAGACTCAAGGCAGATTTAAATTGATTAAAGCCACTCATTCGGGTAATGTTACCACTGAACAGCCTCCGGCTTCCATAGCTAAAATTGCTAACCACCCGATTACTGCTATTAAGCCTGCGGCCCCAACGGCGACTACATTGTCTCTTATTGAGGGAAACGCCAGGTACTGGTCCCAGAACACTTTAATAATCCTGAGGGACCACTACCAGGATGAGATCCAGAACTCTATGCAAATCTTGATACAACTTGAAGCATGGGACAGGGCCCAAAACTATGACATTGCAGCTGCATGGGCCAAAAGCCAATTCGGCCGTAGGCTTAAGAGAGAGACTTTGGACAAGGTGCAAACTCAGTTACAGGAGAGACTGATCGACACGTCCAGGGCACACTCTACTCCTGCACCCAGAAGGGAGGAGAGGAGACCGTTGGTGTCAGCCCAGACGATGACTGAAAGAGCACCCCCGTCCCCGGTACCAGATGACAGTGACAGCTTCCTGAATGCAGTTGCAGGGGTACGTTCTCCTCCTCCCCCCAGACAACGTAGGATCTCGGAGCTGCTCCTGACCCCTACACCGCTGCCCAAGCCCCGCACAGTGGACTGTGGCACAATGACCGTTCCGGTTAACGACTGGTCGCCGATGGGTCAGCAGGACCGCAGAGGGGACTTCGATGTCTCCCCCCCCCCCCCTTCTCTTCCCCTCACCCTGCTCTCCAGTTCTCCCCTTTGTCTCTTTCCCTATCCTTCGTCCCTCTACTCTCTCCTCAACACAGGCACTCAGGGAGCAGAGGAAAGTTCGGAGGTCAGGACCGGTTTCTGGGATCCAATCCACTTCTTCCGCCGGTGAGGGACCGGCACCACAACGAGTAGGACCAGAACGACAGTCCAGTGATGAGGAGGAGTCCGAGAATGAAGCAGCACAACAGGCCGGGCCTTCTGTCCCTCCTGCGTCGACTGTCCCCTCAACACAGGGGGCTCTCTCTGCTTCAGATCTCTCATCTGATGAAGGACACTCAGATGAGGGGAGAGACTCTGATTCCCCCATTCCCTCGACACCTCCACCAGCGGGACCAACGGTCCAGACCACTTTGACCTTCAGTAAGCCACGGGTCTCCTCACCTTTGTCCCTATAGAAGCCCTTTAGACACATATCCGCACTTAATAAAATGAAGGACTGGAAAATCACACACAAGTGTAAACTGGTAATAATGGGGGACTCCAACCTATCCAGAATACCCCCCTTCACACAAAAAGACTTACAGGTTGACAGCTATCCGGGTGCCACATTTAGAAATGCAGAGGCTGTTTTGGCCAATTCCAGGTCTGCTCCCTCTGTACACACCTTGATCCTTGCATTTGGAATTAAGAACAGGGCTCAGAGCCCTGAAAAGACTTCTATAAAACAATTGCAAGGGGCTGTCAGAATGGCCAGACAGGCCTGCCCTACTTGCCGGGTTGTGGTTCCACTCATTAACTTTTCTGATACCCTGCCACAACAAGAACAGGATAACCTGACCAAATTAAATTCTTACATTGCCAAACATCCGTGTTTCCTCCCTAAACTGGCAGAGGATGTGTTTGAAACTGAAAGAGACAAGATTCACTGGACCCAGGGCACAGCACAACGCATACTGAACCACTGGCTCAAGTGTTTAAACAACTAGTCCCCGTGAACCCTACAGCATATACGGGGGAAAAGACTGTCATTAATCTATGAAAACACTTTGTGTCCACAGGGGCACAATTAAAACTGTTGAATAAAGGTTTGACTTTTATCCCCACAGTAGACGGCCATAACAACCTTAAGATTAGAAATCAAATTAGACATGATCTCCAACAATACCACAGGAGAATTAAATTGGCTGTCTACTTTGAGGATATGGCTGATTCTGAACCATTAGCATTTACTCACAGGTCCACTTGGGTCCCTCCTACAGAGAAATTGCCACCTAGTGTCCTGCGTCTGATTAAAGATGATCTAGAATATTGCCAGACTGAATTCACCATTGGTAGAACTGAACTTAATTTAGATCACTCTGAAATTAGGGCACATAAGACCCTACTCTCTGACAACACAATAATCATTACGCCTGCTGATAAAGGCAGTGCTATTGTCATCATGGACAGGGAGCAATACCTCTGGGAGGGACACAGACAGCTCAATGATACCACTTACTAGGCCAAATTAGATAAACCCATCTTTATGGACACTATTCCCATAGTAGACAAGATTCTTAATTCCCTACGGAATAAGAAATTCATTAATCATAAACAGAAACTGTATTTACAGGGGGATTCTGAACCCCAACCTAGACTGTTTTACATGCTGCCCAAAATCCATAAAGCCAGGTCATCCTGGAATAGGGCAGGTGAAATTCCTCATGGCAGACTTGTCTCTGACTGCAGCAGTGAGACTTATTTTACAGCGGAGTATCTAGATTTTTTCCTCTAGATTCCTGGACCTAATCCCAACCCCTTAACCCTAATCTTGACCCCCTTCTTTGTTTGGGTTTTTAAATATGTTGACCCTCAGCTCTGGATTAAAAATTTGAGAGTGGACCTTTTTAATAAGAGAATTGTTCCCTCAGCCTGAGCCTTTGTATCTGATAAAATGTGATACCATTATAATAATGGTTTTCCCTTTTTTTTGTTTCTTTTTTTAGAAAGGGTTATATATTGACTTATATATCCCCTTTTCCTTTAATTTTGAAAATATTGTTTTAAATGTTCCCAGTCACAAAAGTATTTATATACCAGTCCTACCATTTTTATAGGTATAGCTTGTGCCAGAGCACATCAGATTAGTCTGTTTTCTTTAAATAACCTAACCCTAACCCCCTAACCCTATAAGATGTGGCTTGACCCAGTACCTTATGGGGATTGGCTAAATTTCAAATATCAAATGTATTGTGCATCATACACGGACCAATTAAGAGGGACCACACCATTGTATATATTTTATCCATTTGTCAGTTAGCCCCCATTTTCCATCTCGCACCTGCTTAAGATACTTACCTGATGAAGACCATGCTATGGTCGAAACGTTGCTAAATCTTGTAAATACTTTTTGAAGAAATGAAAATAAAAATTCGACTCAGACCATCACAGAGTTTTTTCACATTTATTTTATTTTTATTAAAGTTTAAAAAGAGTAAGCCAAATACTTCGGTTGTTGCAACGCGCCCACTATGGCTAACTGGCGACGAGAGTACACAGACTACCAGCGCTTCGACACGGACGACAACTTTGCAAGGCGCAGACCTGCATATTCTCCAAGGAGACAGGTAAATGCTAATTACCATGACCATCCCCGCAATTATGGAGACCGCAGCCATGCACAAGTTGTACGGGAGGGACGCCCACGTACTGCCAGACCTCCCGCTAACCAGCCTGCGCCGCGGAGCTACACCAGGGCTCAACGGACACACAACCACCGCGAACCACGCCTGGAAGACGACCACCTTCACGCCTGACGGGGAAGAGGCTCCAACTACCGCCAACCAAGACGTCAACCGGCTCACTCCGTTTCCAGGGTACGTGATCAACAATGGGGGCGACGGAGACCAGCTAGGAGGGTCTCACCGTTTAATAAGCCCACGGTAGACGATGCTAATTTTACCTTGAAAACCCAGGCGATATTCAGACTAATTAAAGCCACTCATCACCTGGCTAACGTTACGGCGGACCAGTGTGATGGCAATTTCTAAATTCCAAATAGTTCTATGAAAATGGTAGGTAAGACAGGAGAAATCAATTGCGCAATAAACGGTTTTAATCTTGCTTGCAAGGAGAAAGTATACAGGTTACAAAGTAACGGTGGATAGTTTCTAAATAAAAACATCATTTCGACAGTATTTATTACATAGGAAGAAGGGGTGTGGTAAGATGCTGCCATCTGTTTCATGTCAATCAAACACCTTTCCCTTTGTTCTATCACACACGTCAAATGCTATCTTCCCCCACCTTATCCTTCCTGCAATAATGTTTACCCAAAGGGGCCAACTGACCTTACTGCCCCCTTGCTGTATCTTCTCCTATCCTGTCCTAAAACCCATTGATCTGCATCTGGACAGACAATAGATGCCCCCCATGCAAATACCAGATCCCACACATTCCTGTACCTATCTTAACAGTGGGACTCACTCCTTTATACAGTCAGAATACATTGTATAAGAAATTTCCACAACACCAGCCGCCCTCCTCTATTACCAAAATGATGAACAATTTAAGTACCTCCATAAAACCAGCAGCCCCTACGGCGCTAACGCTATCCCTAATTCAGGGTAATGCCACGAACTGGTCCCATACTACACTTATCATCCTGAGGGACCATTATCAGGAGGATATTGATAACATAACACAAGTTCTGATCCAACTAGAGGCATGGGACTGGGCCCGCAACTTGGACATCCACCCTGGACCAGGTACGGGAGACCCTTCTACAAAAGGTAGCAGCAGCGACTACACCACCTGCCAGGGACAGAACCGGACCTGCCACACCTGCCCCTGCCGTGAACCACAACCAACAGGACATCGCAGTGCAGGCACACCCCCTAGACGGACAGCAACCTGCTACAGCACTACAGGGACCCCCTCTAATCCCGGTCGCTTCTCAACACGTGGAGCGGGGCACGATGACGGTCCCCTTCTCAGACTGGTCACCTGTGAGGCACCAGGACCACCAACGAGAGGACGATACCTCCCTACCATCTCCCTCCTCTCTCCCTTCTTCCCCTGTCCTCCCCATCATCTCCCTCCCCGCCCGCTCTACTCCTGTCCTATCTCCCTTACAGGCACCCAAAAAGCAGAGAACCAAGAGGGTCAACAGGGCGACCATTCCCTTTCCGGGTCCCTGTGTGGAGTCAGGGGAGCTCACAATTCAAACCTCAGATGAAGACTCCGATGAAGAGGAGACACGGCCTGTCACTCTGGTCCCTAATACAGCCCCCCCCCCCCCTCCCCTCAAGAACACTACAATCCATTCAACCGACCTGCAGCAGCAGACCTGCCACTGGTGGAGGTACATTCTGACCCCACCATTCTCCCTACACCACCCCAGAACTTGTCAGCAGCCCAAACCAGATTCTCCTTTAGCAAGCCTGCTGTCATCTCCCCCCTGTCGATCAGGAGGCCCTTTCGACACCTGAACACCCTGAATAAGATGAAGGACTGGAGGGTTCATCACAAACAGAAAATCATCATTATGGGGGACTCTAACCTTTCCAGAATACCCCCTTTTACTTACCAGGACCTCCAGATTGACAGTTACCCCGGGGCCACCTTCAGACATGCTGAATCCATCCTGGCCAAATCCCAGGCCTCCCCTTCGGTCCAGAAACGTATTCTGGCATTCGGCATCAACAACAAGGCACAGAGCCCGGAGAACACCTCCATCAAGCAACTGCAGAGTGCCATCAGAATGGCCACTAGGGCATGCCCTAATGCCCAGGTCCTAGTCCCTCTCATTAATTTCTACCCCAATCTACCCCAGCGGGAGAGAAACAATCTTTCCAGACTCAATGCCTATATTTCACAGCACCTCCTCTCCATCCCGAGACTACGAGAGGAGATGTTCGACACGGAGAGGGACAGAATCCATTGGTCCCAGCAGACGGCGAGGCGCCTACTTGACCACTGGATGGTGTACTTAAACATGTAAGCCCTGTGAACCCTAGCAATGATACGGGGGATAAGAATGTTTTTAATTTTTCTAAGTCTTTTACCCCTACAGGGGGACAACTCTTACTATTGCACAAGGGACTAACCTTTATCCCTGTAGTGGATGGCCAGAGTAGCCTAAAAACTAGAAACCAAATCAGGTATGATATCCAACAGTATCATAGGAGGCTCAGACTGGCCGTCTACTATAGGGATCAACCGGACTCCACACCACTACCTTTTACACACAGGTTTACCTGGGTCCCTCCCAGAGATACTATGCCACCCAGTGTTCTGAACCTAATTAAAACAGACCTAGATTACTTCCATAATGAATTTCAGATTGGCAGACTAACCCCTAATTTGGACCAGTGGGAAATAGAGGCACATAAGGCCCTATTAAAGAACAAATATATTATTATTAAACCAGCTGATAAGGGCAGTGCCATTGTAATTATGGATAGGGAGCAGTATCTCTGGGAAGGATACAGACAATTGAATGACACGTCATATTACACCAAATTGACTAAGCCAATTTTCAAAGACACCATCCCCATGGTAGACAAAATCTTGAAATCACTATTCAATAAGAGATTCATTAACCACAAACAGATTCTCTTCCTGGGAAGGTGTTCCGGTCCCGTCCCACCAGGAGGAGACCCCGGGGAAGACCTAGGACACGCTGGAGGGACTATGTCTCCCGGCTGGCCTGGGAACGCCTCGGTGTCCCCCCTGGAAGAGCTGGAGGAAGTGTCTGGGGAGAGGAAAGTCTGGGCATCCCTGCTTAGACTGCTGCCCCCGCGACCCGGCCCCGGATAAGCGGAAGAAGATGGTATGGTATGGTATGGATTCTCTATTTACAGGGGAACTCTGAGCCCCGACCCAGACTATTTTACATGTTGCCTAAAATACATAAACCCAGGTCCTCCTGGAACAGGTCCGGGGAGATTCCCCCAGGTAGGCCCATTGTATCAGACTGTGACAGAAATTGTCAAGAGCCTCACTATCCCATCTGATGCCCTCCTGTTTACTATGGATGTGGACAGCTTGTACACGAACATAGATATTCAGGAGGGTATTCAATCTATCAAAAACATATTCTTTAAGTATCCTGATGCCAGGAGGCCTGACAAAGAACTACTACAATTACTAGAAATTAATTTGGCCAGAAACGATTTTGAATTTGACGGAAATTTCTTTTTACAAATTAAAGGCACATCTATGGGCAAGAAGTTTGCTCCCGCCTACGCCAATATTTTTATGGCTGAGTGGGAATCTTCTGCCCTGGCTGCCTGCCCAAAACAGCCAACACAATTCTACAGATACTTGGATGACATTTGGGGTATTTGGACACACACAAAGGAGGAGTTCACAGTCTTCCTGAGTACCCTGAACAATCATAATCCATCTATTAAAGTTAAATCCACAAGTAGTGATACTGCTGTGTATTTCTTAGACACAACTGTTTACAAGGGTCCTGATTTTAGGAACACTGGCAAATTGGATATTAAAGTCTATTTTAAGGAAACTGACACACATGCCCTATTATATAGATCAAGTTTCCACCCCCAGCATACCTATGCAGGCTTACTTAAATCTCAACTCCTGAGATTCCATAGGATATGCACGAGGTAAGAGGATTTCCAATTGGCTACTAAAACGCTATTCACGGCACTGACCACAAGGGGCTACACTTACACCATGTTTAGGAAAGCACTCAGATCATATCAACAACCAAAACCCCAAATTGTTGACACCCTACTGCCAGTTATTACCACCTACTCTCCTCACACAGTCCAGTTGCTCAGGGTACTCAGGAACAACTTTAACTCCTTTAATCAAGATTTCCAACTACTTCCTGATCACAGCCTGATAGCAGCCTACAGGAGAAACAAGAACCTGCAAGACACACTGGTGAGAGCCAAAATCAGGCCCCTCTCGGCTCCTAAAGGAACAATTGGTAAAGGTGACTTTTATAAACACAGACAGTGGGTTACCAACAATTCCACTAATGACGTTTTCAGGACCCAGAGGGACACCAGTGCTTTGACTAAAGCTGTTGACGGGGACCCGGTTTCCTGTACAACAGAATGTCCGGTCCGATGCCTTTCTCTGTCGTTCAGTTAAGCTTCCGTATAATACATTATAATAATACCATCTCTGATGGTGGTAAGAATAGATGTTAGAATAACCCGTTAGTAAGTAGCTTGCTAGTAAGCCAGCTCCTATAGGTTACCTATGGCTTTCGCTAACCCGTTAGCAAGTAGGCCGCGGTAGACGTGAGTGCTACTTGTTTTATTTTCTTAGGTAACGCTGCGAGTACAGCTCCGGGGGAAAAAATTAAGAGACCACTGAACCCTTGATCTGTTCTTTCCCCGTGAGCAGAGTAGGGCCGAGCCAGGGATGCCTGCCTGCCTGCATAGAGAAACCAGAGCCGGGGCTAACCCTATCATCCAGTACCCAGGTGAGAATTGTCCTACGTGCTTGGTGCCTGTTGTGACTACCAGAGTGGTCCTTGTTTTTGTAATGTAACGCTGTGAGTACAGCTCCGGAGGAAAACATTCAGAGACCACTGTACCCTTTTTCTTTCCCCATGAGTAGAGGGCCAACACAGTAGCCTAGCCTCCTGTAGCCAGGATACATACAGGTGTTAAAATTGTGGAAAGTGCAGGGTGCCTTCCACAATGTTTCTATTTGTGTAGTACACAGTTATTAGTTATTGTACAGTTTCTCTCCATCTTTCTTTCTGCTATGATTATAGAGTGTGTGTGTGTGGTTTCTCAACAGGTGTTTAATGTCCTGGTCCTGGATGGAGCCACCTGATAGTGTGATGTCCATCTCTCCTGGTTCTGATAGGACAATGCTACAGACTCCTGGGAGATTGAACCCTGGCAGATGTACAGAAAACCTTTGGTAAGAAAGTCATGTTTGACCTTTAGTGTACTGTTTAGGTGGCTAAACACATTACCTATGTGGTAAATGTTAGTCCCATGAGCAGAGAACAGCATACATAATCCTGCCTCCTGTTGCCTGGAGAATGTGGGTCCTCTATGGGGTCAGTGCAGATTGATGCCTGGTGTGATGGCAATTTCTAAAATCCAAATAGTTGTATGAAAATGGTAGGTAAGACAGGAGAAATCAATTGCGCAATAAACAGTTTTAATGAAACTTGCAAGGAGAAAGTATACAGGTTACAAAGTAACGGTGGATAGTCTCTAAATAAAAACAGGCAATCGACAGTATTTAAAGACAGGAGAGGGGTGTGACAAATCCTGGACATTCCAGATCAATCAGGACACATTCCCTTTGTTCTATCACACAAGTCAAATGCTATCTTCCCCCACCTTATCCTTCCTGCCATAATGTTTACTGTAGTGTTTACCCAAAGGTTCACACCAAGGACAGCTCTCCTTCCCGCCATAAATACCTTCTTCAACTTTAAGAGTTCTTACAGTATCTGGACAGACAATAGATGCCCTGGTGAGTTCAAACAGATAAGGAGATAAAGAGTAACCCTTTCATCAGCTGACACCAGTCAATGATGCCCCCTAAGCAAATGCCAGATCCCCCACATTCATCTATCTAAACAGTGGGACTTAGTCCTTTAATCAGTAAAAATACATTGTATTAAGAAATTTCCACAACACTGGGTAGGTAGGGAGGTCAACTGGCACCCTGAACCTATGTGGTAAATGTTTGTCCCATGAGCAGAGAACAGCATACATAAATATACTGTGTAGCCTCTATAGAGAACAAGGGCATGATCCTGCCTCCTGTTGCCTGGAGAATGTGGGTCCTCTATGGGGTCAGTGCAGATTGATGCCTGGGTAGGTAGGGTAGGTTATAGTCCCCTTTATTGATCGTTATTGTATCAATATCATTCAAGAATTAAAGAAAGTTGTTGTAAAAGAATAAAATACGTTCTTATGCCATGAAATGAAATAGCTTTGCGTATCATTATCTAATCATTCTATGAAGGTTCTTTGTTTGTGATTTTCTTGCAGGAAATATGAGCGGTTCTGAAGATGAAGTTACAGAGTTGTCGTCTGAGGAGGTGTTTAATACCAAACTGGACGCACTTAAAGTGTTTACAATGGGGCAATTACAAAAGTGGAAGAAAAGCAACCAGGCTCTCAGCACCACATTTGAGAACCAACTTCAAGAAACTGAACATCTTAAAAAAGAGCTTGCCTCCCAACAGAGCCGGTTGGCTGCCGTGGAGGCAGGACTAACAAATTTAAAAGATGTGGAAACCTTAAGGACCCCATCCGCTCCTGAGACCCCTGTACCCCAGCCATCCGCTCCTGGCACCCCTGTACCCAGGCCATCCGCTCCTGGCACCCCTGTACCCCAGCCATCCACTCCTGGCACCCCTGTACCCCAGCCATCCGCCCCTGAGACCCCTGGACCCCAGATGCCTGTTCATGGGACCCATAGTTACAAGCAATCCTCCTCCAAACGACCAGCCTCACCAGCGCCTGGAAATCCATTAAAAAAACACCATGCAAAAATGGGTATGATGGAGAGGCTATAGCCCTTTTTACCAAAAGGTTTGCACTCGAGGGAGAAAATGAGCGAAGTTCAAATTGCCTTTTTCTATTACATGATGGATAAGCTGCAGATAAAAGGTAACACCGGATCTTCTCTGTCTTTGCTGTGTGTAATACTTGACAACATAGTTCTAACATTCTAACTGGTTTGTGGGACAATGTGTAGAGGTTTAGCTTCTCTATAATAATAATGTATTAACAATAGTTGTAATAATAATAGTTTTGAATGTGATGTCCATGACAAAAATCATGACACATACTGAGGGCATCTGTAATCTATAACTTCCTTACATTTTTCAGATCAGTCATCCCTGGAGGACAAAGCCCTCAAGGTCTACAATAAAGGAGTCGATTTCGACATTTGGCCAGAGGGTTGGGTTCATGATGGCATTAAGGTGTCATTCAAAATATACCTGATGGAAAAAATAAAGGCACATGTGAAAAAGATTCAGAAGGATATTGTTAGCCAGAACGAACAGGCAAGGCTAGTGAAGATGCTAGAAGATATGCAGGACTAGCCTGACAGTTCACCCACCTGTGACCATTTAAATATTTCTTAATTTTTTTTCCATCTAATACATGTTGTCTTTTTATTTTACCTGCCCCCAAAATACAATTTTTCTGTTCAATTGTATATAGTTTTCTTTGAAAAAGACTAGAGATTTATGTATGTATGTATGTATGTATAGTAAAAACGAATTACCTGTCCTCGCCTCAGGCCTCATCATTGCAAATATGCATATTCATATGAATCTAGTTACACTTATTGAATGTTCTATAATACCAATTATTTAATGAAAGATTTATTTCAACAGGGAAAACAGTCTGAGACTAAAGTCTATTTTACAGTTGTGCCCAGCGTTTGCATATTAATAACACATACACTGTAGGTTGAATGATTAAAAACAGACAATATTCATGGTATTTATTATAATAATAATAGGTCCATATAAGCAGAGCCTTACTGATTCCACACAAAAGGGTAAGTAGAGAAAGGAACTTTTATTCATGCCAGAACGAAACATAGACGATAACGAAACATGTTATAAACAAGTGTATTATACAAAAGCTTACCGGAACGACAGAGAAAGGCAACGGACAGGACATTCTGTTGTACAGGAAACCGGGTCCCCGTCAACATAATAACCGGAATCAAAGGTTCCTACTTAATGTATCTTATTCACCCGAATGCTATAGAAAAGCCAAGAAGAGTTTGGTTTAAAAAAATCAATAGCATTGTGCCCATAGGGAATAGGCGATCAAATGAATATATCAAAGGAGATTTCCAATGATTTGTATAGTTATCCTCTCATCCGTTAGGCTTCCGTGCTCACCTTGAATGCTCGCCCTCCCGTGGCTGTGAGAGGGATTTATTGTGAATTCTCCTCTTCTCCTCTTCTCTAAATGAATAGGCTACAAACACGTCGTCTTTCCCGGTCTGATATGATGAAGGTTTGGAAATGCACAGACGAGTTTTGCCTAGCAAACAATAGCATCTGGCCACCACGGTGAATAGGCTACTATTGTACTACACTCGTTTCTGGGCTAATGTCAACAACAACGGGCGTTTCGTTGCAGTGTAATGTTGTTCAGTTCCGGTGTAATGGTACAGGCACGTACTTGGATGAAACAATTCATTCCATTAAAAAAAAAGAAATATTACGCCTACAATGTGTTGGAACATTTATTGCAACTCACCAAATATGACGTGATGCCATAGCACGTGTTGTTCCTAATGCCAACCAGGTGAGGTCGACAAAAACACGCTTCCCTGTGGAGATCCGCTATAAAATTACCCAAATACGGAGAAATAATAGCAGTAGTACCAACTCCAGCCAGGAGAGGGAAACACGTGTCATGAAGTTGATTGTCAGACATACTGTGAATGCGAGTGCAAATAAATGATTTGCTGAAATAAGATGTATTTGGATGTTCCCAGGCCATCAGTCAGGGGGCAAATATGGCATATAACCCTGGAGCGTGTTTTACATTGATTTGGATCATTTAATGAAGTAACAGAGGTGCTACCTACCTCAGACATGGTGTACTTACAGGCTGGTGCTAGTGTACAGTGTTATGTTTTTGATGCCTGGACCAGTACACTTTTTTTAAAAGTGATGTTGATAGTCTGTATACTGTTGTGGAAATGTCTTTATACAATGTATTCTCACTGAGTAAAGGACTGAGTCCCACTGTTAAGAGTCCCACTGTTAAGATAGGTAGAGGAATGTGTGGGATCTGGTATTTGCATAGGGGGCATCTATTGTCTGTCCAGATGCAGATCAATGGGTTTTAGGACAGGATAGGAGAAGATACACAACAGGGGGAGTAAGGTCAGTTGGCCCCTTTGGGTAAACACTACAGTAAACATTATGGCAGGAAGGATAAGGTGGGGGAAGATAGCATTTGACTTGTGTGATAGAACAAAGGGAAAGGTGTTTGATTGACATGAGACAGATGGCAGCATCTTACCACACCCCTTTTCACTGTTACCTTGTAACCTGCATACTTTCTCCTCGCAAGCAAGATTAAAACCGTTTATTGCGCAATTGATTTCTCCTGTCTTACCTACCATTTTCATACAACTGTTTGGATTTTAGAAATTGCCATCACAATACTAACATTGACATACAGGAGGGCATACAATCCATTAAAAATATTTTTCTTAAATATCCGGATATCAGGAGGCCTGACAAGGAACTTCTTGAACTACTTAATATTAATTTATCTAGGAATGACTTCAAATTTGATGGGCAATTTTATTTACAAATTAAAGGGACAGCCATGGGTAAGAAATTTGCCCCGGCGTATGCCAACATATTCATGGCAGAATGGGAGTCTTCTGCCCTGGCTGCCTGCCCAAAACAACCCTTACAATATTACAAGTTCCTGGATGATATCTGGGGGATTTGGACCCATTCGAGGGAGGATTTTGATATTTTTCTGACCACCCTAAACAACCATAACCCATCCATCAAGTCCACATGGAGTGACACTTGTGGACTTTCTTGACACCTCCACTTACAAAGGCCTCACTTTCAATAACACTGGCAAGTTGGAGATTAAGGTGTTTTCAAGGACACTGACACACATGCCCTTTTGTTCAGGTCTAGTTTTCATCCCCAGCACACTTATGCGGGCCTCCTTAAGTCCCAACTACTCAAATTCTATAGAATCTGTACGCGTGTTGAGGACTTCAGGTATTGTTTTCCGCTCTAACCACTAGGGGATATACCAGGACCATGTTCAGGAAAGCCCTTAAGACTATCAAACAGACTAAGCCACAGTTACTGGACTCCATTCTTCCGGTCATCACTACATACTCACCTTATACTGTGAAATTGATGAGGGTGGTCAGAAAACATTTTATTTCTTTTACAGAACAGTCTGACCATTTGGCTGGTCATAGGTTGATTGCGGCATACAGACGTTACAAAAATTTACAGGATACCCTAGTTAAGGCTGAACTTAAACCCCTATCTCCCCCCAAGTAGGTGGGGAAGGGAGATTTTTATAAACACTCTTTTTGGGTCACAAACCATCGCAACTGTGAGGTTTTCAAAACCCAGGGGGGTACCAGTGTCCAGACTAAATACTGTGTATACCTGATTAAATGCAAACATTGCAACCTCCAATACGTGGGGGAAACTGGGAATACCCTCTTGACTAGGTTTACTCAATACAGATATAATGTTACTAGGAAGAAAGACACTGGTACTCCTCTGGTACAACATTTCATTGCATAAGCCTGGCCTCAGTTGGAGGCTACAGTACTTGAGGCCAATTCTAAATGGTCCACTGCCCAGAGGAGGAGGGCTGAAAGAATTTGGATTCACAAATTAGGTACAATACAACCCTCAGGCTTGAATGAGAGGTGAGGGTTCTGAGGTTGACCACGGGTGCATAGTTTATGCACTGGTGCTTATGGCACCCACTCTTCTCGTTTCCTAACCCTAACCCTCCACCTCCACCTCCCCCTCCCCCTCGCACCCCATGAACCCCTCCCGCAACGCACCCCTCGGGCCAGCCTCCTGCCTCCCTGACCCCCACCGCCGCGCCGGGAGGCCTCAACCTCATCCCCACTCCGGCCCACCCGGACTCAGACCTACCCGTGACCCCGCGAAGCCCCTCTCCTTTACAACAGGTGCGCTACCTGTCCCCCAGTTCCTGCCCCGTCCTCTCCCACCTACACCCCCTGGACACCGCCAGCCGCCACTGTCCCCTTCTCCCACCTGCCCCTGACTCAAAGAAAAAGCCCCAGCCCACCCTCCAGACACTGTGGCCTGCAACAACCCCCTCCCCCCATCCTCCCCGCTTGACTCATCCTCACCCAACGATGCCTGGACCTCACCGGAGATCTCTCCTCCAGGCCCTGACTAGTGCGGATCGCCAGCCAGGCAAGCGGAGTGCCTCCCTTACCATTCGTTCTGCGGCCTCACTCTATGCAAACAGGTATTGTGGATATATTGACTGTATAAGTTGTTAAACTGTTGTGAGCATTGAAGCAGAATGTTGGATGTCTGCTGAAAGTTGCAAGTAGAAAAACAGGAAATCTTATTTAGGCGGATGCTAGTAAGAGGAAGTAGATTTAGCTTGTGTGTCTCAGACACACAGGGAACAGGACACAGATTGACAACGCACACACATACTGAGGAATTTCAAGCTGAAGATAAAGCCCAAATATGACGTTTGTGTTGCATTTACACATATAAGGTATAGAACATAAATTGGACCAATGGCACACTGCTTGGCTACCTTACTTTTTAGGCGTGTTTGAAGTATAAATAATGCTGTTATGACTGTTCATGTTCAGACATTGTGTGGCGACACTTTGTCTCCAAAAAGTGTCCAAAGTTTCCAAAGTGGAGACTTTGTCTGAAGAAAAGAATGTTAAAGATGAGGAAAAAGAACTGCAAGTAAACAGACTGAAGGAGAATGTGTCTTACTGGTTTTCAGAGCTGAACAACAAACAAGAAATGCACAGAGAAAGGGAAAACATATCATATGGATGAAATTGAAATGGCTTTCGAACACATTACAATTCTGAATGCATGCAACGAACGCATAGTTAAAAGAGCAAGTACTTAGGCAGAAATTAATAGATCAAGAATTACAAATAGAAGACTATCAGATGACAATTAAATTAATGCAAGCCAGCATCAACATTGTGCAGAATGATAACTCAATAGAATCAGTTTCCTTAGGATATGGAATTTCTAATGAGGAAAAAACAAACTTTGCAGAGTCCTTAAACCATGACTCTCCAGTCAAAGAAAGCTTGATGGCTTCGATGCTAGTGTTGAATGCCTACTACAAGGCAGCTGAAATAATTTCTCCACTTGATATCTTTGACAAAAACATGGATGCATCTTTATACATTACAGTTAAAGGACAGAATTGCAGAGTTGAAACTGACCTGCGGTCGTATGTCTTGTCTTGGACACTCGGGTGAAGAGAGGGGCGGAGCTGTCAACTGATCACCACCTGGTGGTGAGTTGGATCCGATGGCGGGGGAGGAAGCTGGACAGACTCGGCAGGCCCAAGCATACTGTAAGGGTCTGCTGGGAACGTCTGGCCGAGTCTCCTGTCAGAGAGATCTTTAACTCCCACCTCCGGCAGAGCTTCGACTGGATCCCGAGGGAGGCTGGAGATATTGAGTCCGAGTGGACCATGTTCTCCACCGCCATTGTCGAAGCGGCCGCTCGGAGCTGTGGCCGTAAGGTCTCCGGTGCCTGTCGAGGCGGCAATCCCCGAACCCGGTGGTGGACAACGGAAGTAAGGGATGCCGTCAAGCTGAAGAAGGAGTCCTATCAAGCCTGGTTGGCTTGTGGGACTCCTGACGCAGCTGACGGGTACCGACAGGCCAAGCGGGCTGCAGCCCGGGTGGTTGTGGAGGCAAAAACTCGGGCCTGGGAGGAGTTCGGTGAGGCCATGGAGAAGGACTATCGGCTGGCCTCGAAGAGATTCTGGCAAACCATCCGGCGCCTCAGGAGAGGGAAACAGTGCCCTACCAACGCTGTTTACAGTAGAGGTGGGCAGCTATTGATCTCAACTGAGGATGTTGTCGGGCGGTGGAAGGAGTACTTCAAGGATCTCCTCAATCCTGCTGTCACTTCTTCCATTGAGGAAGCAGAGGATGAGGGCTCAGAGGTGGACTCGTCCATCACCCGGGCTGAAGTCACTGAGGTGGTCAAGAAACTCCTCGGTGGCAAGGCACCGGGGGTGGATGAGATCCGCCCTGAGTACCTCAAGTCTCTGGATGTTGTGGGGCTGTCTTGGCTGACACGCCTGTGCAACATCGCGTGGCGGTCGGGGACAGTGCCTCTGGGATGGCAGACCGGGGTGGTGGTCCCTCTTTTTAAGAAGGGGGACCGGAGGGTGTGTTCCAACTATAGGGGGATCACACTTCTCAGCCTCCCCGGGAAAGTCTATGCCAGGGTTCTGGAGAGGAGAATACGGCCGATAGTAGAACCTCGGATTCAGGAGGAACAGTGTGGTTTTCGTCCGGGCCGTGGAACACTGGACCAGCTCTATACCCTCTACAGGGTGTTGGAGGGTTCATGGGAGTTTGCCCAACCAATCCACATGTGTTTTGTGGATTTGGAGAAGGCATTCGACTGTGTCCCTCGCGGCATCTTGTGGAGGGTGCTTGGGGAATATGGGGTCCTGGGTCCTTTGCTAAGGGCTGTCAGGTCCCTGTACAACCGAAGCAGGAGCTTGGTCCGCATTGCCGGCAGTAAGTCAGACTTGTTCCCAGTGCATGTTGGACTCCGGCAGGGCTGCCCTTTGTCACCGGTTCTGTTCGTAATTTTTATGGACAGAATTTCTAGGCGCAGCCAGGGGCCGGAGGGTGTCAGGTTTGGGGACCACACAATTTCGTCTCTGCTCTTTGCAGATGATGTTG
The DNA here is from genome assembly GCF_011004845.1 of Esox lucius. Taxonomy (NCBI): domain Eukaryota; kingdom Metazoa; phylum Chordata; class Actinopteri; order Esociformes; family Esocidae; genus Esox; species Esox lucius. The sequence goes on along the minus strand of NC_047585.1, from coordinate 48,457,514 downwards.
TCGTGTTGGCCCCTTCTAACCAGGACCTTCAGCATGCGCTGGGACGGTTTGCAGCCGAGTGTGAAGCGGTGGGGATGAAAATCAGTACCTCCAAATCCGAGGCCATGGTCCTCAGTCGGAAAAGGGTGGCTTGCCCACTTCAGGTTGGTGGAGAGTGCCTGCCTCAAGTGGAGGAGTTTAAGTATCTAGGGGTCTTGTTCACGAGTGAGGGAAGGATGGAACGGGAGATTGACAGACGGATCGGTGCAGCTTCTGCAGTAATGCAGTCGATGTATCGGTCTGTCGTGGTGAAGAAAGAGCTGAGCCGCAAGGCGAAGCTCTCGATTTACCAGTCAATCTACGTTCCTACTCTCACCTATGGTCATGAGCTTTGGGTCATGACCGAAAGGACAAGATCCCGGATACAGGCGGCCGAAATGAGTTTTCTCCGCAGGGTGGCTGGGCGATCCCTTAGAGATAGGGTGAGAAGCTCGGTCACCCGGGAGGAGCTCAGAGTAGAGCCACTGCTCCTCCACATCGAGAGGGGTCAGCTGAGGTGGCTTGGCCATCTTTTTCGGATGCCTCCGGAACGCCTTCCTGGGAAGGTGTTCCGGTCCCGTCCCACCGGGAGGAGACCCCGGGGAAGACCTAGGACACGCTGGAGGGACTATGTCTCCCGGCTGGCCTGGGAACGCCTCGGTGTCCCCCCGGAAGAGCTAGAGGAAGTGTCTGGGGAGAGGGAAGTCTGGGCATCCCTGCTTAGACTGCTGCCCCCGCGACCCGGCCCCGGATAAGCGGAAGAAGATGGTATGGTATGGAAACTGACCTCAGACATAGAGAAAATACGGTTCTCAACTATGAATCTGACCACAAGTTCTAAGAAATGGGCATACCATTCCATACACTCAAGAAAACCTCTCTTTGAAGACTTTTGTCATGCAGTGTTAAAGGCACACAGTAGTGACCCGAGTTGGGTATAACACGTTACAAAGTAACGTGTTACTGTATTCTAATTACTTTTCAAGATAACTCATTACATTAAAAATTGATGTAATTTAATTACAGTTACTGATGTCAATAAAATTAAGTTACTTGCATTACAAATGTATTTAAAAAAAAATAAAAAATTCAAGTAAAATGCATTTCTAATTATGTTTGGCGTGGCTGCGTCAGTTAAATGAGCATGCACTTTAATGGATTAGGAGAGCGCGTGCAGCTGCTAAAATGGACGCAGACGAGCGTGGTGGCGGTTGTTTCTTCAAGTGGAAATTTCGACATTATTTTGATTTCATTGAGCGTAAAAACAAAAATCTAACTGTAAAATGTAAACTGTGTGTAATGGGTAAAGAACTTTCTACAACTATTAACTCAACCAGCAATTTGTTAAAGCACTTACACCGAATACATTCTACGACAAAACTCGTTGCCCAGGAGGATAACGTTAGCAAGGACACCCAAGGCAAGAGCGGTGCAACATCGTCTAAACAAACTAAATTGGATTTTTCAAGAGGGAAGGTAACTTCTGGACAGGTAAAAAAAGCTGTAGCAGCGTATGTGGTGGAGGAAATGCTGCCCTTGTAAACGGTGGAATCGCAATCATTTAGAGACTTTCTCACGATGATACATGTGACTGACAGAAGTGCTCATGTCCAAAACCTTGGCACTTCAGAGTGGGCTTTCTACGATGACATGTGGTCTGCCAGATGCGATTGTAAAGGTAAGTCTCTAAAAAGTGGATACTGTATACTTAAGTTGTAGTTTATTTTACTCATTCTAAACTTAAAGGGATATTCACTTTAAAATGAAAATTCTGTCATATACTCAAATTTGTTTTTAAAGCCCTTTTTTACAACAGCAGTTGTCACAAAGTGCTTTACAGAGACACCCGGCCTTAAACCCCAAGGAGCAAACAACAGTAGTGTTGAATTTCAGTGGCTAGGAAAAACTCCCTAAGAAGGTCGAATTTCCGGGGTGACCAGTCCTCTTCTGGCTGTGCCGAGTGAGATATTAAGAGTCCAATTGGAATAATAAATATATTTCTCTGGGCTAAATCCAGAGTCTATTTTGATTTTAGACTAGGTCAGAAGTATGACCAGGTGGACAAGGACAGGGACAGAAACGGGCCCCCCAAACCAGGTAATCCGCAGGTGTGGACCAGGACCTCATCTCCTCCTAAAATTTAAAACTGGAGGAGACTGAGAAAGTTAGTAGTACATCCCTCATATCCCCCAGCACAATAATATAGCAGCGTAACACCTTGGAACTGAGACGGGGGGGGTCCGTTGACACTGTGGCCCTACCCGGGGGAGGCCCCGGCCAGGGCCCAACAGGCAGGAAATCAATCCAACCACATTGCCAGGCATCAACCAAAGGGACACCCACCAACCGCAACCCCCCTGAATGAGGGCCGAGTATTGTTAGCAGCGTACAGCCTAATTGCACAAGTGCGCAACAGAGAGTCAACAACAAGCCAGTGACTCTTCCCCCGAAAGGCATTGGAGGGAGGGCATCCCAGTGGCGACGAGAGCCCGCCTGGCAAGACAGCAAGGGTGGACAGTATCAAGCCTACTGGTCACCTTCACGCCCCCGGGCCAGGCTACACCTAATTATAAACCGTGCTGAAGGGGTGGGTTTTTAGTAGACACTTGAAAGTTTGCACTGAGTTTGCATTTCTAACCTTAATTGGCAGATCATTCCACAGGAGTGGAGCTCTATGAGAAAAGGCCCTGCCGCCAGCTGTTTGTTTAGAAATTCTAGGTACAATTAAAAGGCCTGCATCTTGCGATCTAAGTTTACATGTAGGTATGTATGGCTGGATCATTTCAGCAAGGTAAGTAGGAGCAAGTCCATGTATTGATTTATAGGTTAATAGTAAAACCTAAAAATCAGCCCTAACCCTAACAGGCAGCCAATGTAAGGACGCCAGGACAGGAGTAATGTGTTCAAATTTTTTTGTTCTAGTTAGGATTCTAGCAGCCGTGTGCAGCACTAATTGAAGTTTATTTATTAATTTGTCTAGATAACCAGAGAGAACAGCATTGCAGTAATTTAGTCTAGAAGTAACGAAAGCATGGATTAATGTTTCTGCATCCGTTTTTGATAGAAAGTTTCAAATTTTCGAAGATGAAAATAAGCAACTCTTGAGACATATTTCATGTTCTTCAAAGGAGAGGTCAGTGTCAAGGGTAACACCAAGATTTTTTACAGTATTTTGGGATACGACCATGCAGCCGTTGATGTTCACAGTGAGATCTGCTAACCACGCTCTTTGTTTTTTGGGTCCTAAAACGAGCATTTCTGTTTTATTTGAGTTTAAGAGCAAGAAATTCTCTGTCATCCACTTCCTAATATCTGAAACGCATGCTTCCAAAATAGCTAATTTAGGGGCTTCTCCATGCTTCATTGAAATATAACGGTGTGTCATAAGCATAACAGTGAAAGTTAATATTGTGATTTCGGATTACATCGCCCAGAGGGAGCATATTTAGTGAGAACAATAATGGGCCCAGAACCGAGCCTTGAGGAACTCCAAAGCATACCCTTGACTTGTCAGAGGATATGCCATCCACACTAACGAACTGATATCTTTCAGATAAATAAGATTTAAACCAGGCTAGAACATGTCCACGTAGCCCAATATGGGTTTCCAGTCTCTCTAAGAGAAGGGAGTGATCAATAGTGTCAAAAGCAGCACTAAGATCAAGAAGCAACAGGACTGATGCGGAACCTTTGTCTGAGGCCATTAGAAGGTCATTTGTTACCTTCACGAGTGCAGTCTCAGTACTATGATGGGATCTAAAACTGGACTGGAGTATTTCATAAATGTTTTTTGTCTTTAGGAAGGCATTCAGTTGTTGGGAAACACATTTTTCTAAGATTTTTGAGAGAAACGGGAGGTTCGATATTGGCCTATAATTGTTTAATATGTCGGGATCCAGATTAGATTTTTTTAGAAGAGGCTTAATTCCCGCAATTTTTTGTGAGTTTGGTATGCATCCGGAGGAAAGGGAGCAATTTATTATGTTCAGCATTGGCTGACCTAGCACAGGAAATAGCTCCTTAGGTAATTTTGTAGGAATCGGGTCTAGCTGAGAGTTTGTGGGTTTAGAACTCATTACAAATTTTGTAAATGTGTCGAGCAATACGGTATCAAAAAATTCCCCATTGACACCTGGTCAGGGAAGTTCTGGAAATTTTTTGGACAACTGAGATTTTGAGGACCATAACTATTTAAGGAGTCAGTAATTTGTTTTCTAATGTTGACGATCTTTTCATCAAAGTAGTTCATGTATTCATTACAACTAAAGTGAAGACCCACTTCACTTGCTAAGCTTTGCTTTTTTGTTAACTTTGCAACTGTATCAAAGAGAAATTTTGGATTGTTTTTGTTCGCCTCAATCAGGTTGGAGAAATACGCTGATTGAGCAGACGTGAGTGATTTTCGATATTGTAGTGTACTGTCTATCCAGGCTAGTCTAAATACTTCCAACTTGGTGGAGCAGTGAGTTTTTCAGGACCAGTGTTGACACACGATGTTGCTCAGTGTTTAATTCGCAGCTCGGCAGTACCAGTAGAGGTCAGTACCATACTTAAGAACTTGTGTCCCTTGTAGAACCCCATCTTATCCACATACACTACTACGAGTCCTTTGCATATACAACGATCATCAAGCTGTGCATGCTGGGATTTTCACTGTACACCTGCTTGGGTGGCATGGTACGGTTCGGGAGAGTGAGAGGCCTGAGGCCCTTGGATCTCAGTAGAGGTAACACATTCCCCGCACACGGGATCATCCGCGGGGCTCTCGATATCTATCTATACAGCTTGTTGCAGTATGCTATGAACATCAGTCACATACATTTAGAGGAATCACTGCTCCAGCAGTGGTGACTGAGCTGATCCCAATTTCGTGTCTTTCATTCATCATAATTTTTTCATTCATCTTTTTCAGACTGGACTGAAAAGACAGATGCAGAAACTCAAACATGAGTAGACACATCCACAGAATTATCATTATTTATTTCTGTTGTAACACTGTAGTGATAATTTGGGAATGTATATATTTTTATTTTGACTTCTCATTTATTACTGATGTTACATTGTAGAAGTGTTAATGTACAAATGTAAATTTGTTCAGGATATGTAAATCTTTATATAACAATGTCATTTCCATATCAGAAATGTACCTTCAACGCGTTACATTTAAAAAATTACTGTAAATGGCTAATAGCAGAACCTTCTATGCTGGCCTAGACATGATCAAATTTAGACATTGATATTTTAATGATTTAATATATATTTCTGTAAATGTCATTTGTATTTTACAAACGTCGTCCTCATTAGTCTATGAACGTAAGAACATTGCTACTCTCCCATTCAGTTGCACTGCTTCCAATGCAGTTCATACACATTACAGCTTTTACCCAATCAGATTTTTCACACGTGCTATCTGCAGGTGAAAATCTACCCTTAAAATACACTTACCTGGTGTTAAACTGACTATACTGAGTATCTACTAACGTACTGGGACAGACATAAGAATTGAACAATTGCTAGCGAGTCTGCCAAAGCAATTTCATTTCTTGGCGTAAGAACGTATTTTTTCTTTCATGGCTTAAAAACTTTTTTCTTTCATTCGTGAATGACATTGATACAGTAACTATCAATAAAGGCGGCGATAACTAAAATAAAGGTGACAATGACTAAAGACAAACTTTTCCATGCCAGAAACAGTCACAATATAACGGTAAACAGTCACAATATTATTTCAGCCTTACTATAATGTAGACACTGAAGGTTTTAGACAGCGAAGTTTTCTTCTATACTGAATAATTCATAACGCGTACTTCCCTTTTTTCTTTTCAGTGACACACAAGACAGACGTTTAGGGTTAGGGTTCTTCTTTCCGGTTACCCTGATAAATCAATAAATAAACAAATTAGTGCTGCACACAGCTGCTAGAATCCTAACTAGAACAAAAATGTAACACATTACTCCAATACTAGCCTCTTTACACTGGATGCCTGTTAGGGTTAGGACTGATTTTAAGGTTTTATTGTTGACCTTGTGACGTTTTGGCTTCCTGTCACTATACCAGGGTGCGGATGGCAACAAATGACCATACCAGAGATAAATTCAGGGGATTTGTTCTCAGTGTATTTTCCATATCTGGACTTATCTGGACTTATCTTTTAATTCCCAGCCCAGCACTTCTGTCCTGTATCAACATCTCACCCAAAATGAAAAAGCCCCACAACTGCCAACAGCCACATCTAAATAGAGGGCACAAGGTGATTAGTGGGTACAGCTGTGAATGGGTGGGCGGTGCTACAGGTACCTGACTTCTGGCGGGGGTTCGAGAGCGGAATGTTCCCCTGCATTGGTCACTGAACCGCCACAACCTATCAATACATGGACTTGCTCCTACTTACCATGCTGAAGTGGTGCAGCCATACATACCTACACGTAACTTTAGATCGCAAGATGCAGGTCTTTTAAATGAGAATTTCTAAACTAACAGCCAGAGACAGGGCCTTCGCTCATGGAGTTCCACTACTGTGGAATGATTTGCAAATTAAAGCATGTATGCTTGAAAAACACAACGTGAACAATTGCAAGTATTGACAAGTATTAATTTCACAAACAAATAGCCTATTCATAGAAATATAATATTTAGATCAGAGCCTACGGCATTGTTGTACAAAGCATAAGCTCAGGCATATGGCAACATTGTTTTATTGTGAGTAATGTATTCCTTAATATACACCTCCAACAAACTAAATCTCTTCTTAATTTTGCACCATCTGCAATGATGTCAGTGAGTTCATTTATTGTTTTCATTTCATGTGTCAAAGTTTATTTATCAAATGCGCCATATAACACAATTCATCCTGCACAATGAAATTCTTGTGGCATTGGTTTGCCAGCGTGAAGTAGCATACACATTTAAAATACTGGATTCAGTTTCTGAATTGCTCATCAATATGTTATTATACAAAATTCCCAACCTAAATATTATTCTTCTTCAATCCAATTCAATCACAAGCATGATCTTCAGTCAGTTAGCCTTGGGGGTATTGTATATTCATGAATTGACGTGATTCATTCAGTTAGGGGTGAATATTGCCTGTGGATCCAATGCTAACTGGTGCAGGTGGTCCTAATGTTTAACAATGCCACTGGCGTGATGGAGAGTAGGCAGAGAATCCATATTCATTGGATGTTGACCAGTTGAAGTCTGGGAGAATCACTTAAATGCTAATTAGGGGGCCAAGCAACGAAGTTGCTGGAGCCCTCTTATGTTTCTACCTTTTATTATTATTACTATTATTCTCCAGGGCCATTTTCAGAGGTCCATAGCTTGGTCCCCTCTGGTTGAAACGCTCCAATCTTTGCCTGATTGTAGACAGCCAAGGTCCGAAGGACATTACCCATACTCCTCACGGTGGCGCTGTAGCACACAGTAGAAAATTGAAAAATGAAGCTCAGATCTCATGAACTGAATGTCGTAGAGACACACAACTAAGTTCCAGGTATACCCCTTCTCATGCTGACCAAAAAAGTATCTGGGATTTTTCAAATTCACCCCTTGGATTCTTGGATTCTTTGAATTTGGTGAAAAACAAGTTAACGACATCTCCTCAGAGACCACTGAATGGATTTACATGCCGTTTGGTGTGAAGGACCTTTGAACCATTATTTTTAAAAGTTAGGTAAGGAAAGTTGATATCTCAAATAGTACGGCTGAAATCAGTGAATGAAATTGAGCGGGGCGGGTCTATGACTTTAGAAGTCCATTTATCCCAAATGGAACATCAAACAGCTAGGAAACTAAACATACTCGTAAATGTGTCTCTCAGGAATGGACAGAAAAAGTCCCATACAGAAATACCTCTTGTGGGCGCTATAAACATCACCGATGTTTCTCACGATTTTGACGTTAATAAAAACACACCTAAACAATAACTCCTCCGAAACCAATGAACAGATTTGGCTGACAATCGGTGTAAAGGACCAATGGACCATTATCTATAAAAGTCATATAGGGAAAGATGATATCTCAAACAATATGGCCAAAATCAGCGAATAAAATTGAGCTGGGCAGGACTATGAATTTAGACGTCCATTAATCCCAAATGGAACATAAACAGCTACGAAATGAAACATTCTCGTAAATGTGTCTGCTAGGAATGGACAGGAGAACTCCCAAACAAAAATACTGCTTGGGGGCGCTATAAACATCACTGAGGTTTCTCACGATTTTACCTTTGACAAAAACACACTTAAATGACATCTCCTTCAAAACAGCGGAATGGATTTGGATGAGAATTGGTGTGAAGGACCACTGGACCATTGTCTTTAAAAGTTATATAAGGAAAGTTGATATCTCCAACAGTATGGCTGAAATCAGCGACTGAAATTGATGCGGGCGGGTCTGTTTTATATTTCTATATAAGGCCATGAATCCACATGGGAATATCCGACAGCTACAAAATGAATCATGCCCATTAACATCTGTGCCACATATGGACAGCAGAAGTCAAGTATAGAATTACCTTATGGGGGCGCTATAAACCTCACCAGGGTTTTGTGTTATTTTGACATCTTAAATGACATCTCCGAGACAGTTGAATGGATTGGCATGCTGTTTGCTGTGAAGTATCTGTGGACCATTAACTCTAAAAGTCTGTAAAAAAGTTGATAACTCAAACGATGTGGCCGCAATGCGCATTTTAATTTGACATTAGTGTGACAAATCTTATATAAGGCTATAAGGCCAGGAATGAACCCTGAAAGGTATGCACAGCTAGCTCTCATGGTGGTGCTACAAATCCCACTGATTTTAGGAAATTCACAAAAAATCTGCCAAATATGTCAGAGACATAACTTTCTGGAGATGTAAATAAGAACTAAATGAGGTAACTGAGCGAAACATTCTTCAGCTTAACAAGCTAAACCCTTTCCCATTCAAAGTCAATGGTATTAGGAATTCATCCAGGGTGACATATCATTTTGGTCACTGCGTTTGCGTTTCACTCAGCTTTGTGGCTAATGCAGGGTGGCTAACATAAGATGGCTAATATAAGCACTCCTCCCTCCACACTATCACACACACATTATATTCTCTCTTCACACACAATCCACACTCTCCTCAGCCCACTCCTCACCAAGACATATTATTTGCTCCACACACTACACTACTCTACCCTCTACTCCCTCCCTCCAAATACACCTTTTCTCGTCTCTCTTTACACACACTCTTATATCTCTATATAAAATGACACACACATTCTCCTGTCACTCAGAATACAGACATTCCTATTTTCATTCAAGAAACCCGACTCCTCCCCCACAAGCACAATGTCCCATATCTCTACACATAACAAATACACACATTCTCCAATCTATACACATATGGGTTTTGCCAGACCGCATAAGTGAAGCTGGCCAAGAAGAGCGAATGTCTCTTACTGAGTAGGTGAGGGAGTGCTGGCTATCCCTTGATTTAATTTTTTTATTCAGCTGACTCACATTTAATGAGCAGGGTACACTATTTCAAAGTATCAACTGGTACTCCATATTGGCCAGAATAATATTTATTTAGTATATTTACTGAAGGAATTGCACAATACAGGTTACATCAAACATTCTATTTTTCTCCAGTTTTTCTTTCTTGTAAACAGGAACAAGATTACCCTCACCCATCCTCCCCACACACCCCTTGGCAGCTACTATGTTCACACACACAAAAAAAAGTATTTAGTTCAATTATGAATGTACATTCCCACAGCTATGCATCAATATTCTTTCAAAGCATAGGCCCACATGTCTATAACATATTAGGTGGCTCAAATTCAGTCATTATTTACAATGTGTCAACCATTCCGTGAGGCTGTCAAATACCAACAGAAAAAACAGATAAATAAATAGGCAATGAATAGAAAGACGAATGGTTTATAAAAAATAAACAGTGGAAAGGATAGGGGCGGTCTCAATTCAAATTAATCCACTCATCCAGTGGGCAACTCTTTCAGACTTTTAAAATACGACAAAAACGGCCCCCACTTGAAGTAAAAGCTTTCCACAGACCCTCTCAGAGTAAATTTTATCTTCTCTAGCTTTAGAAAAAACACTACATCTTCCAGCCAAGCAGAAGCTGATAGGGATGTAGGGTTAGGGATTTCCAAACTAACAAAATTGTCCTACGGGCCAAAAGTGATGTGAATGCAATAATGTCCGACTGGTTTTCATTTAAACTCAGGATTTCATCTGCCACACCAAATATTGCTATAAGTGGACAGGGCTCCAGCATCACTCCAAGAACCTCGCTAAGTGTTTTAAAAACTATTGCCCGGTTGCCTGAAAATTGGGGGCAGGACCAGAAAGAATGCACTAGGTTGGCTGGAGAAAAATAACATTTATCGTCCGTCCCAGAGTATATGTTGGCAAAGGCAAAACCTTAAACTGTAAGCCCCAGTTTAGCACATGACGAATTGACTCTTTTCAGTGCCTTTGCCCAATATTCCTCAGGCAGGTCTATACCAAGCTCATCCTCCCATATGCTTTTAAATTTGTTTAGGCTTTGATCTCCAAGAGACATCAGCTGAGAATATAGTAGAGATTAGTCCTTTATTCAAAGAGGTGAGATAAAGTTTGTCCAACACTGTGAAAGCAGGGAGATCAGGAAAAAGAATATATTCACTCTTAACAAAATTATGAATCTGTAGATACCTAAAAATAAAATATGAGGAAGGTTATATTGTCTAGACAGATTATCAAAACTGTCAAATATGTTATCTGTATATAGATCTTTAATGTATATGGGACCACTCAAACTCCACTGTCTAAATGTTGAATCGAGTATAGAATTGGAGAAAATCGTGTTGGATCAACTCCAACACTTTTTGTCAAATAACTGTATATATGAGGTTTTTCAATCTGGGTTTAGGACTGCCCACAGCACTGAGTCCGCTCTCCTGCGAGTGCTAAACGACATTTATATCTCTACTGACTCTGGAGACACTGTGGTTTTAGTTCTCTTAGATCTTTCGGCGGCTTTTGACACCGTTGACCACCCAAATCTGTTAGCTAGACTGGAGACATGGGTGGGCATAAAAGGCTCTGTTTTGTCATGGTTCCAGTCTTACCTTTCTGACAGAAAGTTTTTAGTAAAGATGGGCAACTTCTCCTGCTCCATGGCACCTCTGAGTTGTGGTCTTCCACAGGGCTCCATTTTGGCTCCCTCTCTATTTTCTCTCAACATGCTACCGCTGGGCGCAATTTTTAGGAAACACTGGGTATCATTTCACTTTTATGCAGACGACACTCAAATTTACATTCCAATTAAGCGAAATAATCCTGCAGCATTAAATTCTCTTCTGCTATGCTTAGAGGAGGTGAAGGCATGGCTAGCTAAAAAATGTCTCTCTCTAAATGATGATAAGACCGAGGTCATTGTTTTCAGCCCGAGTGAGGGGTCCCAGTGTACAAGCCCAGACTTGGGGAGTCTATCTCCCTTTAAATCTACCGGAGTGCGGAACTTAGGTGTTCTTGTTGACCAGTCCTTAAAGTTTGATAAACACATCTCATCTGTAATCAGTTCCAGTTTCAACCAACTTTGTTTACTATCTAAAATCAAAGGCTTTCTCACTCCAATAACTCTGGAAATGGCAGTTCATGCTTTCATCACGTGTTGGCTGGATTATTGCAACTCACTATATTGCGGTATATCAGATTCTCAAATTTCCCATCTTCAGTTAGTCCAAAATGCTGCGGCCAGACTTATCCTTAATTGTCGCAAAAATGATCATATCTCTCCTATCCTCAGATCTTTACACTGGCTACCAGTTCGGCAGAGAATAGATTTTAAAATCCTCCTCTTTGTCTACAAATCTTTACACAACATAGCTCCGGTTTATCTCTCTGAACTTATTCATCCGTACATTACGTCCAGAAGTCTCAGATCCCACGACCAGGTGCTGCTGGTAGTCCCTCGTGTCAGACTAAAGCGTAGAGGGGAGCGTGCTTTTGCGGTGGCAGGGCCTCGTCTGTGGAACACCCTGCCTCTAGAGATAAGAACGGCTCCAAACCTCTCTGCTTTTAAGTCTTTGGTTAAAACATACCTGTTCTCGTTAGCATATTGATGATTTTTCTGGGGCTGTTTTTACTATTTTACATTTGTGTCTTTGTTTTAGAGTTAATCTTAGTTTAGATGTTCTCTATATGTTTATGGGTTGTTTTGCTGCTTTTTTATATGCTTGTTCTGTAAAGCACTTTGGTCTGTCTAGCGGCTGTTTAAATGTGCTATATAAATAAATGAACATGAACTAGAAGGGGGGAAAGATAGTTCTTATAAATAGGGCCCAGAACCGATGCTGATGTTAGCTTATAGTGACAACGAAATTGATTGAACATTTTGAGAGTGGACAATACAACGGGATTGGATATAAATCTAGAGAGCTGCACTGGCAAGGAGGAATACACTAAAGCTAGGAGAGATTTGTGGAGCGACAAAATTGTGCCTCAAGTAGACACCAGTTTGTACCTGGTCGATGGAGCCAAAATAATATATTTTGTATATTGGATGCCCAATAGTAATGGATAAAATTTGGAAGGCCTAATCCACACACCCAACAATTTGTTTGGAGGATGGCCTTGTTAACCCCTCAGAAACTTATTTCCCCAAATAAATTAGGTTATAGATTGGTCACCCAACTTAAAAAATTACTTGGGTATAAAGACTGTCAGGCATTGGAATAAATAAATACATCTGGGAAGTTCACTGAGTGTACTTTCCCTGCCATGGTAAGTGGTAAACTGCGGCATCTATCAAAGCTAGCCTTCATTTGATTAACTTGAGGGCCATAGTTAGCTTCAAACAGAGAGGAAAAGGAGGGAGTAAAGTGTATACCTAGATATTTGAAACCATCTTGAGATAAGGGAAAGGGAAATGATCCTGGTTCAGGGGTTGGCAACCTGCGGCTTCCGGAGCTGCATGCGGCTCTTTCATCCCTCTGATGCAGCTCCCTGTGGCTTTTGAAAATAATTAATGAATATTTGATTTAAAAAATATATATATTATTCGTTCGTTTTTTAAAATGTAATTCTAAATTTGAAGATTATGGTAATCTTGTAACATCTAAATAATGATTTATTTTTGTAATTTATAACACAAAAACAAGTTAAAATCTTTTGTCGCTCTTAATATGCATCACAAGTTACAACTGCCAATGTGCAACACCCCGCCAGTGCGCAATTTCTTGAACTTTTCTAATGTGTAGAATATATATGTCTATTAGCCAACTATGGAGAATTCTATGAAAAGAAATGTGTCTGAAGAAACAGAACATCCAATGCTACGTGGGCACATTCATTTGCTTTCACTGCTGACGAGACTGGTTTACCAGTATGCTTAATATGTAATGAAAAACTAGCAAACAACAAAAAGTCAAATGTTGCAAGACATTTCCAGAATAAACACGCAGCAGAAAAAAAGCAATTTCGGAACTGTTGCGGAAGGTTGATCTGAGCAAAAATCACTTCAAGAAGTGGATGAAGTCTGCAAATTCAGGTACATGTGCTAGTTTTATAGCGCAAGAAATAGTCAGGCCCTGGAAGCTGTTCACAGATAGCGAATACATAAAATAATCTTTCATTAAGATTTCAGAACATCTATTCACAGACTTTAAAACCAAAAGTGAAATTGTGCAGAAAATCAGGGATATGCCCCTCTCTGCAAAGACTGTCAAAGACAGAACCATAAAAATGGCAGAAGACATCACCAGACAGCAAATTAAAGACATCAATTCAGCTGTGGCCTACTCAATTGCCTGCGATGTATCTAAAGACAAAGGTGATATTGAACAAATAGCGCTGTTCTGCCGGTATGTAAACTCTGCTGGGCCAAAGGAAGAAATTATTGAGTTGATACCACTAAAAGGCCAAACACGGGGGGAGGACATCTGTGAGGCTGTCTTGAATTGTTTAAGAGCCAAAGTAATAAACACCACCCACCTGATGTCAGTGGCTACTGATGGGGCACCGAGTATGATAGGAGCGCATAAGGGCTTTGTGGCCTTACTGCAGAAGTCGCTGGACAGAAAGCTGCTGACTTTTCACTGCATCCTGCACCAAGAGGCACTGTGTGCTCAAACAATTTCCCCGGAATGCACAGAAGTAATGAATGTTTTTATTCAGATTGTCAATAAAATAATGGCAAAAGGTTTACGGGACGAACTGGAAAGCACATATTCTGATCTCCTGATGCACAACAAAGTCCAGTGGCTGTCCAGAGGGGAGGTTCTGAAACGCTTTGCCGCATGTCTGGAAGAAGTGAAAACTTTCCTGGGCGGCAAAGGGCTCACATTTCCTGAGCTGGAACAGCGAGAGTGGCTGGAAAAGCTTTACTTCATGGTAGACATGACAGCGCATTTGAACACGCTGACCCCAGCTCTTCAGCCCTGCACATGTTGGAGGAGGTTTTGGCATTCGAGCGCAAGTTGACAGTGCTTGCCAGAGATTTACAGAAAGGTACACTCTCCCACTTCCCCAATTTGAGAGAGTTCAAAGAAACTCACGTGATAAATTCTGAGTATTTACAATCTGCAGTCCTCGCAATGCAAACATCGTTTTGGAAACGATTCTGTGAGTTCAGAGAGGAAAAAAACACATTATTCTTCCCTGTCACTCCCCTAAGCCTCGATCCATCCCTGCTGAATATGACTGCATTGGCAGGTGTGAGTCAACAAGTCTCTGGAGATGGAACTGGCCGACATAGCTGACAAAGACATATGGGTGTCCAAGTTTAAATGCTTGACTGCAGAACTTGAAGATGTTGCCTGTCAGAAGGCCGTTCTTGCTCAGAATCACAAATGGCGTGATATTGAAAACCTCCCCAAACCAGACAAACTTGTGTTCGAAACTTGGAATGCTATCTCCGACATTTATGTGAAGATGAAAAAGTATGCACTTGGAGTCCTATCGATCTTTGGATTTATGTGAGCAGGTGTTCTCCAACATGAACTTCATTAAAAGCAAACATTGCACATGCCTCACAGATGACAGCTTACGATCCTGCGTAAAGATGAAGGTGACGGCATACAGCCCTGATGTGCAGAAGCTGTGCAATGAGGTTCAGATAATTTAGCATATGTTCATATTTTTATATTGTTCAGTGAAATAGTCCTTTTATTATTCAGGTTGACAGCTGACTGCACGCGCCAGTAAAAGGATGACGGCACACAAAGAGAGGACGGCATTTTTGCTCGATCTGTATTACACTTTTGGGACAGTTTTTGCGCACACATATGGCCAAAAGTATTGCATGCCTGTGAACGGCAATGTGAAAGCAAAAATAACAAATAACAAAAGTTTAAGCATGGAAAAATGGAAGTCAGAAGAATACAAATCCTATTTATTTTGCGTTAGCATGAAGCTGCAGTTTCACAATACATGCATTACACTTACGAATAACAGTTAAATGCTGCAAATATTTTTTTCTTACACTTGATAGGTGATTTACACCCTTACAAATCTTCTCTTGCACATGCAAATTTCATTCACGCGTGCAATCGTATGTACACTTGTGCATGCGATTCTTTAAGTCATCATATTACCTTCATAAATAGACATTGAGTATTTTACTTGAAAGTAGGCCTAATCTTCAACCCAACGTCTTATTTTTGGAGTTCAAAATGTTTTTGTTGCATGCAGAAATTAAATGTTGTTTTCTCTGCAGTCGTTCATTGATTTAATAAATGCAACACATTATAGTTTGTATAGATAGCATAATAAAGGCAAAAAAAAAAGTTATATGCAGTGTTATTTCATTTTAAATGTCAAAAGGTTGTAAATGTCATGTGGCTCCCATGTTTTTGTTACTGTGGGAAACGTGTCCAAATGGCTCTTTGCGTGGTAAAGGTGCCGACACCTGGTTTAACCATACATAGGCACTTAATGTTCCTGTGTGATAGCAATCTAATGTACGCTCCTCATTTGGTACCCGTACGTAGGGAGCCTTGCCTATTACGTGCCAGCCACTGTTATTGTAACATATGGAACCAGGAGCACAGAGCCCACCTTGGTGCTGGTTGTATATGTAGTATTTGCGCTCCAGGAGAGTGAGCTCCACATTGACTCCAAACAGGCCTCCCACAATCGCTACATGTCATTGTCATCATGTCATCATCTTCCGCTTATCCGGGGCCGGGTCGCGGGGGCAGCAGTCTAAGCAGGGATGCCCAGACTTCCCTCTCCCCAGACACTTCCTCTAGCTCTTCCGGGGGGACACCGAGGCGTTCCCAGGCCAGCCGGGAGACATAGTCCCTCCAGCGAGTCCTAGGTCTTCCCCGGGGTCTCCTCCCGGTGGGACGGGACCGGAACACCTTCCCAGGAAGGCGTTCCGGAGGCATCCGAAAAAGATGCCCAAGCCACCTCAGCCACCCAAGACCCCTCTCGATGTGGAGGAGCAGCGGCTCTACTCTGAGCTCCTCCCGGGTGACCGAGCTTCTCACCCTATCTCTAAGGGATCGCCCGGCCACCCTGCGGAGAAAGCTCATTTCGGCCGCCTGTATCCGGGATCTTGTCCTTTCGGTAATGACCCAAAGCTCATGACCATAGGTGAGAGTAGGAACGTAGATTGACTGGTAAATCGAGAGCTTCGCCTTGCGGCTCAGCTCTTTCTTCACCACGACAGACCGATACATCGACTGCATTACTGCAGAAGCTGCACCGATCCGTCTGTCAATCTCCCGTTCCATCCTTCCCTCACTCGTGAACAAGACCCCTAGATACTTAAACTCCTCCACTTGAGGCAGGCACTCTCCACCAACCTGAAGCG
Organism: Esox lucius; assembly: GCF_011004845.1. NCBI lineage: Eukaryota > Metazoa > Chordata > Actinopteri > Esociformes > Esocidae > Esox > Esox lucius. The sequence goes on along the minus strand of NC_047585.1, from coordinate 48,440,698 downwards.
GGCAAGCCACCCTTTTCCGACTGAGGACCAAGGCCTCTGATTTGGAGGTACTGATTCTCATCCCCACCGCTTCACACTCGGCTGCAAACCGTCCCAGCGCATGCTGAAGGTCCTGGTTAGAAGGGGCCAACACGACAACATCATCTGCAAAAAGCAGAGACGAAATTGTGTGGTCCCCAAACCTGACACCCTCCGGCCCCTGGCTGCGCCTAGAAATTCTGTCCATAAAAATTACGAACAGAACCGGTGACAAAGGGCAGCCCTGCCGGAGTCCAACATGCACTGGGAACAAGTCTGACTTACTGCCGGCAATGCGGACCAAGCTCCTGCTTCGGTTGTACAGGGACCTGACAGCCCTTAGCAAAGGACCCAGGACCCCATATTCCCCAAGCACCCTCCACAAGATGCCGCGAGGTACACAGTCGAATGCCTTTTCCAAATCCACAAAACACATGTGGATTGGTTGGGCAAACTCCCATGAACCCTCCAACACCCCGTAGAGGGTATAGAGCTGGTCCAGTGTTCCACGGCCCGGACGAAAACCACACTGTTCCTCCTGAATCCGAGGTTCTACTATCGGCCGTATTCTCCTCTCCAGTACCCTGGCATAGACTTTCCCGGGGAGGCTGAGAAGTGTGATCCCCCTATAGTTGGAACACACCCTCCGGTCCCCCTTCTTAAAAAGAGGGACCACCACACCGGTCTGCCATCCCAGAGGCACTGTCCCCGACCGCCACGCGATGTTGCACAGGCGTGTCAACCAAGACAGCCCCACAACATCCAGAGACTTGAGGTACTCAGGGCGGATCTCATCCACCCCCGGTGCCTTGCCACCGAGGAGTTTCTTGACCACCTCAGTGACTTCAGCCCGGGTGATGGACGAGTCCACCTCTGAGCCCTCATCCTCTGCTTCCTCAATGGAAGAAGTGACAGCGGGATTGAGGAGATCCTCGAAGTATTCCTTCCACCGCCCGACGACATCCTCAGTTGAGGTCAACAGCTGCCCACCTCTACTGTAAACAGCGTTGGTAGGGCACTGTTTCCCTCTCCTGAGGCGCCGGATGGTTTGCCAGAATCTCTTCGAGGCCAGCCGATAGTCCTTCTCCATGGCCTCACCGAACTCCTCCCAGGCCCGAGTTTTTGCCTCCACAACCACCCGGGCTGCAGCCCGCTTGGCCTGTCGGTACCCGTCAGCTGCGTCAGGAGTCCCACAAGCCAACCAGGCCTGATAGGACTCCTTCTTCAGCTTGACGGCATCCCTTACTTCCGGTGTCCACCACCGGGTTCGGGGATTGCCGCCTCGACAGGCACCGGAGACCTTACGGCCACAGCTCCGAGCGGCCGCTTCGACAATGGCGGTGGAGAACATGGTCCACTCGGACTCAATATCTCCAACCTCCCTCGGGATCCAGTCGAAGCTCTGCCGGAGGTGGGAGTTAAAGATCTCTCTGACAGGAGACTCGGCCAGACGTTCCCAGCAGACCCTTACAGTTCGCTTGGGCCTGCCGAGTCTGTCCAGCTTTCTCCCCCGCCATCGGATCCAACTCACCACCAGGTGGTGATCAGTTGACAGCTCCGCCCCTCTCTTCACCCGAGTGTCCAAGACATACGGCCGCAGGTCAGATGAGACGACAACAAAGTCGATCATCGACCTGCGGCCTAGGGTGTCCTGGTGCCACGTGCACTGATGGACACCCTTATGCTTGAACATGGTGTTCGTTATGGACAAACTGTGACTAGCACAGAAGTCCAATAACTGAACACCACTCGGGTTCAGATCAGGGGGGCCGTTCCTCCCAATCACGCCCCTCCAGGTGTCACTGTCGTTGCCCACGTGGGCGTTGAAGTCCCCCAGTAGAACAATAGAGTCCCCAGTCGGAGCACTTTCCAGCAACCCTCCCAGAGACTCCAAGAAGGTCGGGTACTCTGCACTGCCGTTCGGCCCGTAGGCACAAACAACAGTGAGAGACCTATCCCCGACCCGTAGGCACAGGGAAACGACCCTCTCGTTCACCGGGGTAAACTCCAACACATGGCGGCAGAGCTGGGGAGCTATAAGCAAACCCACACCAGCCCGCCGCCTCTCACCATGGGCAACTCCAGAGTGGTGAAGAGTCCATCCTCTCTCAAGGAGTGTGGTTCCAGAGCCCAAGCCGTGCGTAGAGGTGATCCCGACTACCTCTAATCGGAACCTCTCAACCTCACGCACTAGCTCAGGCTCCTTCCCCGCCAGCGAGGTGACATTCCACGTCCCTAGAGCTAGTTTCTGTGTCCAGAGATCGGGTTGTCTAGGCCCCTGCCTTCGACTGCCGCCCGATCCTCTTCGCACCGGCCCCTTATGGTCCCTCCTGTGGGTGGTTAGCCCACGGGAGGGCGGCCCCACGTCACCCGTTCGGGCTGAGCCCGGCCGGGCCCCATGGGGGAAGGCCCGGCCACCAGGCGCTCGCATACGAGCCCCAACCCCGGGCCTGGCTCCAGGGTGGGGCCCCGGCTGCGCCATACCGGGCGACGTCACGGTACTCATTATGTTGTTCTTCATTAAGGGGGGTTTGAACCGCTCTTAGTCTGACCCGTCGCCTAAGACCTGTTTGCCTTGGGAGACCCTACCAGGGGCATATAGCCCCAGACAACATAGCTCCTAGGGTCACTCGGGTACTCAAACCCCTCCACCACGTTAAGGTGGCAGTTCTTGGAGAGGCACAATAGCTACAATGGGTATAAATTCAGATTTTTGATTGCATGCTCCATTGTACAGGGCCTGTATGTTGTTTCAGACGCGAAGCCCTCTTAACGCTACCAGGAATCAGGTTCAACCTCTTCATGTATGGCAGCTGCACCAACAGCTCTGGGATATATAGCTCTGCTACACGCAGGATGGTACGAATATCAAGCAGGTCATGGAACACTATCCGTACTTGTACAATCTTTCTGCCATTGTAATCAAGGGCTTTGCAATCGTCAGAGTCATCTGTGACCCACGGAAGAGTCAGATCCTTGCACAGGTGTTTGTCTGCGTCTGAACCCATTCTCGACAACCGGTTCTTCAAAATGGGTTGCATGTGCAATGCTCTCATGTACATAAACACCTACCACGCAGTGAAGTACAACAACCCGGCCGAGGTTCTATTCGGATTTGCTTATCAGACCGAGATCGAATAGAGTGTTCACAGGACCCAAGTGCTTCATGTGATGCTCATAGCAGACTTTCACAATGCCCCCTGTTCCCATGGGTATGAAACGTTCAAGGACTTGGGGTGTTATGCTTCTCCACCCTCTTGCAAGCAACTTGAGTGTGTACACCTGGCTAGGAGACACAGGCAGGGCCACGGCTTTGAACAGCTTGTAACGGGCTCTGGTGGAGTTTACGAACAAGGGCCATGGTGTAGTTGAGAATCTACGTGTGTTAGGTGTCTTCAGCGGGAGAGTGTCCAAAGTGGAGGCTGCTACTCTAGGGAAGCATGAGACGAGAGCCTGTGCTATCACGTCTGCCTCTTGGGCCCTGGCTTCCGTAGCTTCGGGGCACTTGGCCAGGACATCGACAGCTGTACAGATGTTGAAATCATCTTCGCTTGTGAATGGGTAAACGGGAAACCACCCGCTTAGGGGAGAACCTGCAGTTTTGCAAAATGACATCTACATGCTCAGGGTCAGGGGTCAGCTCACTTTTCTCGTACCTGTGATACATTGCGGTGCTCTGGGTTTCAGACATGCGGGCTAAGTGATCATTAGCGAATATGACAACAAGAGATTCTATATCGGAAGTAAGACCCTTAGACTTGTACTCATGAAACCTTATTGAGTGTATGACAGTGGACTCGGTCCATCTACCAATTCTTTGTAATCACACCCCTGAGGCTTGTGGATTTGGTACAAGAGCCAGCATGCCTGCACTGTGGACCGAGGAGTGTATCCGCACCCTCTCATCTTGTCCAGGATAAGCGTTACGATTCCGTAACTGTGCTCATTATCAGGTTCAATCAGGCACTTTGTATAGTGTGCGAATACCGCAGAACCGTGACACACATCCAGGTGTAGAACTCCTGAGCCCATCCCAGTTTTAGCTCGTTGTTCGTTTCATACAGTTCCTTGCGCTCTTGGATCCAGTCTGAGCGGAGGATTTCATGGAGCACCGGTGCAAGCATGGCATCGCATACAAAGGGTCTGAATAACTCAATGCCTTCGTTCATGTTGTCTCTGTTCAAGAGCCACTTGTTTGTCAGATACAATAAGCAATCATCGTTTTTCTGTTCAAGGACTATTCTGTTCAGGTGTGGAAGATCTATGCACATCAGACCTGCGAGTCTCAACCTAAATACAGAGTGTATACACTCTGCCTTTTCGGATAACCAGGTTCCGTTAGGGGACACGTCCTGCATATGTATAGCGCCCTGGAGCAGTATAATCTTGCGGTTTTTCACATAACGTAACGGGGTCTCGGATCTCTCGATCCGAGGGGCCTGCTTGGTCACTTCCAACACCTATACATAAGGTACCATTCGCCCAGGCAGTGCCTGTTCAAACGAAACGTAGGGTGTGTTGTGTATCTCGGTGCATTGTATCGGCTTCTCCTGAATTGCATAGTCTGAACAGTGTAGACATGACTGATCGTGCGCTTGTGAGCTCTTGCTGCTGTTACTGTACAGCAGGTAATCACAATCTGAATTCATGGTGTAGACACACTATCCGCGATACAAGTGCTAGATTAGTATCTAAACGCTCCATCTCACACCGATTACAACAGAACTAGCTGGCCTGGTCATGTATGTGCGTTCATCTCAGTGTATCTACCCGAGTAATCGATTCCGAGCTTACATTGGGTCTGAGAAACCTGCAGTTCGAGAGCGCCCTGGTCCCTGGTCATCTTTCGCACCTGTGATACAAGCATAGCCCTATCGTACAGAAGAGTACCTCTCGTACCGCGATTTCTCCCACTTCCACCAGGGCCTTGAGAACTGTGAGGTCGCTGCGTATGTCAAAGTACAGGTCGTTCATGCACGAGTCCCAACTCCACTTCGGTGAACCCATGTCTAAGCGAGTGTGGATGTCCTCTATCGCTGCGTCTACGAGGCCTTTGTGTTTTCTCGAAATCTGTAGGTGCATAAAAGAGGTTGAACTCTATGTCCATGAGCGCACATTCGCAAGCTTCCCCTACAGACTTAGGGGTGATGGATGCCACCTTGTTTAGCATGCGAGCCACGTAAGCTTTTGCTTCAGACCAAGGCTCCCCGTGGCTCACACCCAGCCTGTCCTGAGTAAGGTTCATGAACTCCATCACCGTGATATCCTTTGATACTTTGGAACACATCTCTCTCCACACCTGTATGTATCAAATGTACATATTTGTGTAGCGTTCCAGGATCATCCTGAGTGCCTTGCTGTCGGTGTAACACGTGTTTAGGGCCTCATGCACAGAAACGATTGTGTTGTCACACTTAGCCTCTTGCTCGTGTGGCTTTGTTTCGAAAGCCTCTTGCACTTGTCTCTTTGCAGCCAGGCAGACAATTTCCTGAACCAGGTTGTTGCGCCCTAGTGCAGCTTGCACCATGTAGTGGACATTATCATGGCTCGAATCGACCCTAAGCTCTGGGTACCGCTCTAGGACCATCTTAAAGCCTATCATAAGCTCAGAAACGGCCTTGGTGTAGCGAGTAAGGGTCCGTCTGTAGTTCTCTGCTGCAGATTTACAGTGTGTGTCGTAAGCCTCACATTGCAAGGATCTACGCTTCGAGTGACTCGATCAAGCACTGTGTGCTCCCTGGGGTTTATTTTCACTATCTAGGTCTCCGTTGGGCCACTTTGTAACTCATGACAGACAGAGTCTCTGATCGTACTGCGCGGTGGCATCGCCCTCTCCATGATAATAAGAATAATTGTCTTCGTAGTCCAGGTCAGAATAGGGTATTGACATGCTCTCTTCACTGTCACTATTTTCAAAGCGTATGAGTCTAAGGGGGTTCGTGGGTACATCGTGACAGGAATACTCAGAACTCATACTGATCCTGGTTGTTATCACTCTCACATTCATAGGCCACGGACCCTTCTTCCATCCATTCCACGGTACATCCCTTGAGAGCATCGTTGTGAACTGGGAACCCAGCCTTCACACAGGACATTGCTTCATCACTGAGGAGCTTTTTGTATTTTGAGAAGATATCTCTAACCACCTTTGTCAAAGTGATCGTCAAGGGGAGAGAGTTATCAAACGTTTCGTCTGTCTTCCACAGCGAAACGGAACCTCTCAGGCTGGCCATGACCTTGGTGCAAGCATGCCCGTTGTGATGGCAATTCCATCAATCGACACTCTTAAAGGAGTAAGAACAGAGACGAAATTCTCTTGGCACAATTTAACTGTTTTATAAATAATTTGCAAATAAGAGAGACTCGTCAAACGCTTACAAACATAATCGTCCAAGGAGTCTCTAAAGTAGATACATCAACAGTCCATATTTATTACAGTGAAAAAGGGGTGTGGTAAGTTGTTGCCCATCTTTCTCGTGTCACATAAATTTTTACCCAAAGGGGCGGGCTGTCCCCCCACCTTATCCTTCTCAACTCCTGAGGAGTCACAATGTCTGGACAATCAACAGATAGACACAAAGGGTTATACAGATTTACTGATTTACGAGTAACCCTCTAAACCGCTGGTGCCGTTCAAGGATGCCCCAAAAACCCAGATCTCCCCACATTCCTTTTCTAATCTGAACATGGAGACTCAGTACCTTTAACTAGTAACCCATTCATACATGTATAGGATCAAGTATACGTCAGTGCAAGAATTTCCACAACACCGTTCGTAGGGGACACAAACCTGTCTGCGTTATTAGGTCCTCGCTGTGAAGCGTGGGATCTCTCGTTCGCATGTGTGATAAGTATATCTTCTACGTGTACATTTGCCTCAGATTGGGAAAGCTCCATATCACGGCCGATGAACGCTCATACCTATTCATCAGCCACAGTGATATATTTGCAGAGGTAGATCTGCAATGGGTAGCTAGGTGTCAGGTACTGTACCAGGGGGAACTACAGAGGTGTCTTTCTTTGTCACCCATCAGGAAATCCGATAAAATGTACAGGGTGCGAACCGGAGAGGGGACGTTCACAACGGTACACAACAGAGGGTATGTGGTGCAGATCGAGAATTTTACAGAGCCACGTAGCACCAGGAAACTCACTATTCTAGACAGTGCATTTGCACCATTCGAGGAAACCCTCTCCGTGTTCTTAGATGTGGCTTTTAGGATACAAATTGACGGGGTGCGATCGCAGCCTTGTGATCTGTCAATGGTTGGATTCGCACCATACCGTGGCAGGTTTGTGTTCAAACTGGCAAGTGTGTTACACAGTGAAGGAGCATGACATTCGAGGCCTGAAAGTGGAATCGGAATGCATCTACACTACGGATGGGCTATCTCTGTACACCTTGGTGGCCTTGTGGAAGATAGCTACCTGTCTGATCTTCGACGAAGGCTGCCGCGAGGAGATAGTCCGCATGCTGTGCGCTCTGGCTATAGGGGACTGCTGGTTGGGCACAGTGTTCAAGCTGAAATGTGTTCTGCTTGACGGAAGGAAAGGCTTAGATCTGAGAGTCCTGGACCCTCTTGAGCCATGCTCGAGGCCGCAGGACACCTGCACCCCTTCGGGAGATTAAACCCGAACCTCTTGTGGCTGACCACTCAAGTGTACCCAGCTCGTGTTAACATGAGGGCTTGGTTGCTCTCAGAGACATGACCAGACTACCATCGGGGTTCTCTATTCTTGTAGAGAACGAGAACTTTGTGATCCTTAGACATATCTTAAGGGACTCTTTGGCGATTTAGCTGAGGTCCAGTAAGTTTCCAGTTCCAAGCGGTTATATAACGGAATGTTTCCCATGTGGGTACTCTCTGTTGACAGTAGAAAGCGGGTTCCCGAGCATACCTCCTCTCGTGATATCTGGTTCGCGGGCGCAACAGGGCCCTTCAGGTCGCGTACGGTCACTGTCTTCAGGCTTGATTCTAAAGGGGTCATTCGCGTAAACTCAGCAGGCAACCTGGTGTTACATTCAGACCCGGGGACCTGAAAATTTCTACGATGCACAGGGAGCCCGGGGTGCACGCTGTCATCAAGACTCCGGTAGACGGCCCGAAAGCCCAAAAGACTGAATGTGCAGAGGTACACGTTCATTGTGTTGATATACTGATTGTATAAGTTGTTGAACTGTTGTGAGCAATGAAGCAAAATATTAAGTGTCTGTAGCATGAGCTGAAACTGAAAGTAGAAGAACAGGCAATCTTATTTAGGCTGTTGCTGGGCAGAGAAAGATTTAGCATGTCTGTCTTTGACAAACAGGAAACAGATTAACAACACACACACAGTCTGGAACAGGGCTGAATTAAGAATAGACACAAGACAGAAACCACAAAGGGCAAGATGACGCTTGTGCTGCATTTACACATATAAGTTATAGAACATAAATTGGACCAATGGCACACTTGCTTGGCTAACTTAACGCCTCCACTTTTAAGGCGTATTTGAAGTATAAATAATGCTGATGTGACTGTTAATTTTTAGACATTGTGGGGCGGCACTCTGTCTCTAGAAGCTTCTGTAATAAACGGATGATACGGAATTGATATTGACCTGACTCCTGGTGTGTTATTCTCCTTTCCATCAAACCAACTCGGGGAAGTGTTAGAATTCAACAATTGCAACCATTCCTTCAGGGAATTCTGCGCGCTGCACTCGCTACCGAATGGGTTTCGAGGCCCCGGAAGCTGGAAGAGACCCTTACCGTGGTCAAAGAGGGACCCCAGTTCTTTTTGTTCAAAGGTGGCTGAGTTAAAGTACAGATGGGAGTCAGGGAGGATTGATTTCACAGAAACGCTCCCCCGAGACTCCAGTGCTTTAGGTTGGCTGAGGTGCTTTAGGTACGGGAAGCAGCAGAAGCACTGGACCAGAAGCTCTGACGGTAAACTGATACCTAGGAGAGAGCGGTTTTGGTACCTGATAGACTACAAGGAGAACTTAGCTAGACAAAATGAATCTGAACCTGTGAGCTCTTATGACCACGAACTGGAGTTGTCTGACAACCACTGTGAGTCCTCGGACAAGGAGGTAGCGGAGGAAAGCGGATCGAATGCACGTGGAAAGGAACAAGGGAATGAAGAAGAGAAGCAAGAAGGCAACCCAGACCCGATCATAGTCAACTGCGAGTGGCGTGAGACTGGGGTTTCGAGTTTCATCTTACTCAATTCTCGTCTAGAGATTGAGTTTGTGCCCCATCTTCCTTGGACATGTGTTCTTTGAACCAGTGCACAACGGGAACTACAGTGGCAGGGCAAGCTTGGATGACCACGGAAGGCTCGGAAAGTATTACAAACCTAATAACTTGTTCTCCCTGATGTACGATGTTTGCACCGTGCTTGTGTACGGGTGTGGGCTGAGACCTGTGTTTGTACACGGTTTGTCTGACACAGCTGGGGACAGGGTTCTTAAACTGGCCATGGGAACGCTCGCACTAGCTGACAGACTCTCCCCAGATGTATATCCTAGTGAACAAAAGATTGTGATTGTGGTACGCGAAGGGAGAGAGGAGAATCTGAAACTCGCTTGCGCGATCAGCCGCTGCATGGTAGTGACCACCAGTCGTAGGGAAAGAGCGAGCACTCTTGTGTACACGTTCAGGGAGTTACCTAACAACCCAGTGAGAGAGGCCTGCTTGCCTTGGATAAGGAATGCCAAGCTCGTGGCGTACTACGCCTCGCCCGAGTGGTTTATCTGCAAGGCTGGCATATTTGCATTCGCTCAACTAACGAAACTGTGGCCCTCTGTTTCAAGGAGAAGTGACGTCTAGTGTCGCCTAGATCGAGCCTCATGAAGACTGGAGACTGACAATGATCAACCTGTACAATTTGGCGTGCAGAGCCAGGTAATCGGGTGAAATGGACTCACAGCTGCGGAACTTCACAGACTCATTTCAGGAGCCAAAACGATTGGCCTCTACGCCCGAGGAACCTTGTAACAAACATGTGAACGAATACACGGTGTGGCTTGCGATCCAAGGTGTAGAGAACGGAGAAGCGATAGTCAGAAACCCAAATCAACCACTGACACTGTCCGAAGCTGTGTCCGTATACGCGAAGGTGAGCAGGGAGTTCATCACATGCTCTCAGGAAGAGTCCCTGAACACCTTGGATTCTATTCAGGACTTCCTTTCGCTCATTCTCTGGTACCCAATGGTGCCGCAGCTGGCTATGGACACCAAGGAGTGTCCCTAGTGTTATTTAGAAGCGGACATCACGGTCGACACATGGAAAGAAGTAAAGAGGAAGATTTCATGTTGCCACTTCACGATCAGACACGAACAGTTCCCCTTCAGGAAGTTATCGATGATAACTGCGAAATGGTGAGAGCCGGACCTTGTGGGAACGTGTTCAGGACTGATGCCACCAAGGATGATCGCGGTTCAGGTGACAGCGTGAAACCCATTACGTTCCTAGAGCAGTTGGATGCGCTCAAGAGACGAGATAACCAAGTAGAAAACACTGGGTAAATAAATATTCCACCAACTAAAATCGCATAGCCACACATTGGAGGAGCTAGAGGCTCCCAGGAATCTGAGCACCTACCCGTTGCGTTGCCTGTACCAGTTTTATGGATTGCTGAACAAGAGCCACAAAAGAGCCCGGTTCCTAGCACACGAGTACCTGGACACTGATTGGGATAGGCACCGAGCTCAGATGAAACTCGAAGAGTTGAGAATGAACCTAAGGTCCACAGCCACCATGGGCACCAACGACAGGTTGCTCTCGTACATGTGCATGGCAATGACAGGTCCCGTGAAGAGATACACGCACTGGCACAACGTGGCAGCAGAGAGAGTTGTGTTATTCAAGCACTTGATAGCATCGGGCTTTCCCGTAGAGACCGCATCGAGTCTGGTCACGACCATTAACGCATCTAAGACAGTCTCAATGATCACATTATCGCTGGAGAAGGGGGTACAGTTACAATTGAAAAAAAACATGCAGCCCACCACTTATAACAGGAAGATAGCTTCCCTCATATTGTTATTCTCACACATCACAGCCTACTGTACACTTCGCCAGTTGAATCATGGACACATACGCATGGGAGACTCACCCGAGGACATGGCCAGCGATGGCATCTACGTGTTTTATCAAGATCATGTGGGATTCAGGTTGTCCCGAGAGCCTGGACCCTCAGAAGCACACAATACAAGGTCTACAGGAGCGTACATGCCTTTCTCACAAATGTTGGAACTGCTTGCCCTGCGGGATAGCGTTCAGGAGAGATTTTGCCAAAATGGTCATCAGAGCCAGACCTGAGCACTCTTACGACGCACTGGTGCAGTTCGGTAACGCTCCCATTACCAGCATAGTGAACCTACAGTGGAAACGTCAGGCTCTGGAAAAACACAACGAGGAGCGTGTAAGTAACTCTGCAGCTAATTATGAAAAGCTACTGAGCAAGTACGAGGAACAGAGGCAGACTCACCCGAAAGCAGGCTGTAAGCAGCAGCGCAAGTCTAAGGCTACAATTAAGTGAAAAAGGCCTGTCTGCATGCAAAGAAAGAACAAAGGATCTGACATGAACAACACAACAACCCCAAGGGTCCCTGTACCACTGTGAACGTTTGTGTTACGTTTGATATGTGTACACATTGAATGAATAAAGCACGTTGAATTAAAACCAATTAATGTGTTTGTTTTCTTGTACTGTGTCTTCACATAGAATGACTCAACAACAAGACATTCTGTTAAGGAGGCTGATACATTTTATTGTACAGGCACACACAAGAATAACACATGCCCCTGGCACACCGATATGAACACCACAGTATACTCAATGTCTTACGCAGAGCAAAGGTCCCGTGGCCCTGCTTTCGGGTCCATGGGCTGTATATGCATCACTTTCTCTTCCAGCCTCCCCTTGTGTGTTTCATTGTACCCCGTAGAGCAATAAGAGACTCCTTTTCCCCATGAGTCTCTTATTCTTTTGGTGTTGCGATGGATCAGTTCGAGTGTCTTTCTGAT